>NW_019211460.1:23261575-23326454 GCF_002443255.2 Varroa destructor
ATATATACGATTTCGTAAATTCGCTTCATGGACAACGCTCATTAATCACTTACGTAAGCCTCTAATATATTTATCGTAATATGCCACTTTAGAAATAATGGAATGGTTAAGTTCCATAGAAAAGTTACTTCATGCAGGTCAGACAACTGACGATTTAGTCCCACTAAACGGCCTAAATTATTGTAATTATAACACCGTCGACTTAAAAGCGGCAAAATTGCTGACCATTTTATATACATATCGATAAATTCATACACATTTATATGTACATCATGTACACTTTATCGTCATCACTGCTTCTCTTATCGTGTTGCTGTTTCATTCGTTCGTCTTTTTATCAGAACGCGATTATTTGACGCTTGCAGCTCTCAGCGATTTGGCTCGCTAACTCAGTTGGCACATGGCTATGTTTTCGTTCCTCTGTCCCGGCGACAATGAACGCCTTCGTTGCTAGCACCCCCATCGTTATTCCCACTTTTCATCTATCTTTTTGTCGGTTACAGCTTCCGCAAGGAGCTGTTGTGTCTCCTACCACATCATCATCCCACATTACTATATCAGGCTACCGCCGAAGCAAAGTACACCTGCAAACCATGATGTCCTGCGGGAACAAACCAGAGTGCTCTCCATGTGGTAGTTCCCGCGCAGCCAATTGGCTTAACAGTCACCTCGCCATCAGCGCCGCATTGTCCACCGTCCGATTCGGAGCTACCAAGTCCCGCCGCTAGCTTTAGCTGTAGCTAGAGCAGCTATCTCTGGGCTTCACCCGAATTACCTGTATAGACACATCGTCGTTACACTCTAGCCGCCGCGGCCGCGCTAATGCTGCCGCTTCACGTCAATGGACCGAGTGGGCCTTCGGCCTGCTGTTACTGCATTGAAATTAGAAGGAGCAACTGGGCAAGGGATGAGTGGTAGGGCCGTTACTGCCGTGGACAGGTCAAGGGCTCTTCAGAAGAGTCATGCGTTGCGAGTAGGCGTCGAACGACTGACAGACTTGGACTAACTCGTTGGTTCGTTCAGTGAGTGCGTCCATGTGAAGAACTTTCTTTGCCGCAAAGTATCGCCAGAAGGACCCTATGGCTCACATCCAAAAACAACACATTTGCACATAGTCATCGCACAAGCCCACGTGCAGTTTAAGTTCGGTTTATCGCCTGACTGACCAGACACGCAGGGGCATTCAAGGGATATTGTTGTGTGAGTATAGCCGTGCCATTTATTGGTGGGCGGGGGGCGGGAGGGGTGCGAAAGATGGTCTCAATAATGAAAACACTTAAAAAGAGCAGAGGTGCCAAGCAAATTTGTTTTTTTGTTTGTTTATTTATATGCAATCGATGTCTATTTTCGTTAGCGAGGAAGGAGCGAGCTTTTTTGAGCAATTGCAATCGTAATCGCAATCGCTTGACAATAAAATGTAGAGCGTCTATTCAAGGTTGCATATAATTTAAGCAAACTCTAGGACGCCCATTATAGTGCCACTATAAAGAAGAATATATATACCATACGTATTGTAGACCACAATTATACAGCATGAATACGATTATATTTCCGGAGTAAGCTTAGTTGCTCAAAGTTGACCCCTACTTACCTTTTGTTTTTTGCTTCCTATATTTTGCTTTTCCCTGTTTAACTACAAGCTATTTTTTTCACAGCTTACATAAACTCAGCAGTCCTTTCTATTTGCCTTTTCATTACTGCCAACCAAGTCAGCACGATATAAACAGCCCATATAGCCCATTCCCTCAGGATTTCTAAGGTCTATTTCAAGTTATGCCTTTTTACTATCATCTGTATATAATCAGAAGCTAATAGTCCCCAGAAACTGTTATATATAGCGCCTATATTAAAAAAATGTTGCTGTCATTTGGATCAATGAGTTATGGCTGTCGGAAGCCACGATACGATGCCGTCCCAACCCTTGTCCACACCAGACCTCGTAAAGGGCCTTCACACTGGCTCACATCCAGCTGCGCAAACGGGCAGTAGCCGGAAGCCGAAAAAGAGAGCTCGGATCTGAAAGCTCACCAGTGGTCCTAAGCGCTTAGAAGGTTACCAGCTATGCTGGGTCAACCAACCAGTGGGATGTTCGTGAGCTGGTCTGCCGCGGGATTAGTCGTAAGTCCCACTGGATGGCCTGTTTGCTTGAATGGATCTTTGGAGGGCTTAGCGCTCCGATCACAGACAGCAGCTGGTATTTTGCTGCGATTGGCTTCCGTCCCGGCATGCAAAAACCCCTATCTCTATCTAAGGGACGAAGACTAGGATTTTGGCGACTCATTATCGATATTAAATAAGAGAAGATGGAGACGGGCAAGCAACTATTTATCGATGGTGAAATTATTCGGGACAACTCCACAGACAGAATAATGCAATCGATGGGGTACTAGCTTTAAAATGAAATCAGATTACCAAACCTGTAATGTCTATGAGATACTCAAAACGGTGCTTCAACCCATCTAATTATAGGCATATAAGAAAAATTCCTCCATACCTGCCAGATTTCTGACTGACTCAATTACCTAATCAATATGAGCTTCAAGTTTCACATCCGGTACCACCCTCAAGCATGGCTTGAGGGGGTTGATCAAGGCCCGATTTCGAGCGTAGACATTTTCACATACTTCTGCATTTAGTAAGTACGCTACGACTGTATTAAAATTTCATCGCAAATAGTTAAATTCTGGCAGCCTAGAGCTCGGAATAACAATATGCAGAGGAGCATTTGAAAACCGTCCGAGTATTGAATGGACAGAAGAAAATCACTTATATGTATGGACAAATTAGATAGTAGTATAAATTGAATAGTATTTCGTATCTCGGAAGTAACACAACTCGTAACGAGAACGCAAGTGGTCGAAATTACTAATGAGCCAGCCAAAGTAGTTTCATGCGAGAGAATCTAAATCTGTTGTGGAACACAACGGGGAGGAACTGGAGGGGTCTGGCACGTAACCTTTGACGTTCGCAATGACGAAACGTAGCCAGTGAAAAATAATTAGCTTCACGTGCCGAGTGCAATTGAAAACAGTTTGGCCACGAGTCCGCCGTAGCCGATCGTGTACAATTGTTGACAACTCATTCAGCTCGTGTTTAGATTATACTTTGAATATTTAGTACAATATGGATGGATAGCCTGCACAGTTGGACGACAACGATCCGTAAGGAAATTAACCCGACCTACCCGACTGGGTATTCTTGCATAATATCGAAAAAATTAAATTGTATGGTAAAGCTCTTTGCAATAGTACTATATATATATATATGGCTACCCGCGAGTCAATATGCTGTCCACTAACTAGATATGCTACTAAAAAGTAATAGAGATTTAGGATATACATGACTGTGGCAAAGAAAAATTTCTAATAAAAAACATTTATTAGGACATGATTCCTTAATATAGCATAGCGGTTATTACGGTTCAATAGAGCTACATCGGGCTTGCCCCGTCAATACGATCCGAGGTATTTTTTTTTCCTACTATGTTATCTAACAGACAGAGGGCTGCTGGATTAACAAAACATAACTTTTAGAATAAGCTTTACAGAAAGTAGCTTATAAAGGATTAAACATCAGCAGACTACTATGATCGATCTATGAATATGCACTTGTTCTAAACCAAATCTTAATTAGATAAGGAAACGAGATAATGCGTTAGCCCGCCACGTATCTTACAGACAGCCTAAATATAAAAATTCGAAACGGAAGTCCGTCTCGATTAACTTAACTTCTGGACCTAATGAGGGAAACTGTTCAGCAAGACTTTTATCCTCTTGCATCGTTTTGGACCCTGTTCCACAGAGGGATTTCAAGCGATTTGTAGACATGTTCAGATCTGGTTGTCCAGCGCGCCTACGAGTGTTCGTTTTTTTGCTGTTTGTCCTTATTTCGTTCCTTTTTTTCCGCTTTCTCAGTGTTCTCATCTTTGTCGTGTTCTTTCTCGGTCCATTCTTTTTCCTCTTCCATCAACCTTAGATTTTGTTGGTCTGTAAACAAAATGTTGGCGGACGCGACGTTGGGGGAAATATTTATCCCAAACTGGTGGACGAGATAGAGCAGCCAAACCCGCAGAGATGGCCGTCTCTGCATGGGCCCCTGTCGGGGTATTGGTCACAGCTCGTTAGGAGGCTACTGAGAAGGCGCGAAAAGCAGCTTCGAGGTGGAAGAAAACTTAAGAGAGACGAGAGAAAGGCAAGGCAAAAAGAACGAAAAGAAAGCTAACGGCAACAACGAAGCCGATGCCCGAACGTGCTTAGCAAGCAGAAAAGTTGGAAGGCCGACCCTTTTCCTCATCCCTCACTCGTCCCCTCTCCCTCTTTACCCCAATATTCCTTGTGCTGCTTAAACTCCGTCTACGTTCGTACAGTATCGGGCCACACGCCTAGCGGTAGAGGTGGCTCCTTCCGGGTTTGTTCGTGTGTCATCTGCGACTGTAAGGAAACCGTGGTCAACTTGCAAGCTTCGAGGCGGGGTCGACTAGCTACTACAGTGGGAAATAAGTAGGAGACAGTCCTAAGAAAAAAACTGGGAGGTTAACCCGGTCTGGGGGGCTTGGCAATCTGAGAAACACCACAATGTTAGTGATGAAGTGGGGGGACGGCGAGAGGCAACGAGAGGGGCTGAAAGCTCGGGACTAAGGCGATGGCTTTCGGATATTGAACAGGAAATACCTCACCCGCGGACGACGGCAATGGTGACTCACGAAACGCTACACAGGCAAGAACCAGTTCGATGCGAACGTTAAAGGATGGCGGGGGGCGCGCTGTTGAAGCTACAAAGAGACGGGGCTCACAGGACACTGAAACGTTACCCCTCGACTCGGGACAGGGATAGTCTATCCCTGAAAAAGTGCCTGGGCTAATTCAGCACTAGATGTATCCACCTGTATTCTTCGTTCTTTTTGTTCAGAGCTTTCCTATGTGTCGCATTGTATTTCTGTTAACCCGAAAAACACCTCACTTTCATTGGTATCACGGGAATGCCTGGTCAGCAAAGTGGTGATGAAATATATAACCTAAAATATATTGTTAGGCCGGCTCCCTAAGTAAGGGCAAAGAAAGGGATAAAGCAAACAAAACAATATCGAACATCTGATTAAAGCTGTTAATATCGAATAGTTTGAAAGGGTGTCTCTGAAGGAAACTAGTGCCTTTAATTAATTTCAGAACTAATTTAATTAATTAAGTATTTTCTTGAGCGTGCTTTTCTGATGGATATTTATCATTGTTACCTTTTTGTTAGTGTTTTTAGTTGATTCACAATAACTATTTAAACAGTTCTATTGAAAGAGTTCATAGTTATTGGTGCAGCTATTGCGGGAGGTTCGGTCTGCCTTCTACCCGTACCCTGCAAACATTCAAGTATAGATGGCCTTTGCGCGTGCGGAAAGTAATTTCATTCAGTGGGTACGACACGCCAAGTTGTCTATAGTCGTTTTGTCAAGCAAACTCTATCCCCTACCAAGTTAGGCAGGAGAAAAAGCGAGCCTTGCCATTTGGAGAAATAGGGAGATAGAATCGTACCAAGCCGTCCGTAAGCCGAATTGAAGTGGGCGTGGGCAAGTCATTAATGAAGATTAATGTTAATTGTTAATTGCGATCACCAACGGCGGTGAAAAAGGCGCGACTTACTAATTAGATAGCGCGCGGCATTTCGTGAACGGACAGAAAAGTCTCGATGGGTAAGGGCGGATTTAGGCAGCAGGAGTCGAAAGCCACGCATAGAAAGAACACTGATAGATCTCAATGGAATTGTAAAAATGGTTCAGCCCAAATGCTTAAGCATCCTAGCGGCCATAGTCGCTATTTTAAATACTTTCGTGAATCTGACCTTATCGGTAACAGGCTGACTCGCGGTGCGTAGTGTCTGAAAGCTAGTGAGAAGATAATGCATTAACAAAGAAGATCAGCATACTGTTATCAAATTAAAATAACAATACAATTTCGATATTCATATGTGCCAAAGACGTCTTGGCGGACATCTACAAAGCTAACAATAATCGGTTACATGTTTTTTTCTTTTTTTTTTTTTTTTCGATTTTTATACAATTTGTCGACTCAATTAGAGAAACCTTTTTCACTTTGTTATCCTTCGAAGCCAGTAACAAATCATTTTAGCTTACCACAAATTAATTCAATTCATTGAACCTCTAGCCTTTGAGCGTTTACGTGCGGTATTGCTGTTACCCCATTTTATCATGCGGCCGGCTGATTCCTAGCATGAAGCGAGCCGTGTATCTATACCCAGGTTCGAACCTATGCCACAGTCAGTCTCTAAGATTAGTATACAAATACACTACCTAATAGGCTACCACGGGCGACGACTGGGGGGTGACTAACCTGGCGAGCTGTCATATTACCGCCGCTTCATTAATAGAAAATGTTTCTTATTTATTTTATAGCAGAAATGGAGAGACAAAGTAGCTAAATATGAAATTGGCATCAAAAAGTTTATATCTCTAATTTTTTTCGTGATATGACTGCTTAATTAGGAAACGCAGTACTATCGCTAACGCTAGAAGCGGCAGGCTTAAACATGCCACGTTTTATTTGATTTTGCTAATAAACTTCAGCTTTCCGTCAAAGAATATTACAGGTCATTACAGGAATATTACAGGCTATTGAAAGCCAACCGTCTCCGCTATATCTTCTAACGTTGTTCACAGAAATCCCTATGTTTCGAGTATTTACAACCATTGAGCATTTCATCACACTTCGCTAGTTCCCCATGGACTAGGTAGGCTTCTACGAGCGAAAATGGAACAGAATAAAGGCTCGATACGCAAAGTGGATAGCATCCGATTGTAACTCTGATTAGTTTTGACCAGTGCAGAGCATCTCTTTCCAAGATCTATCTCTATTCGTGTGCTTCGCCCTTAGCTTTCTATACGGCTGTATTCTAGTAAGGGCCAATTCATCTCTTCCATGCTATCATTGTTTTGCCCCCCGTAGTTTGTTGTGAGTAAAAATTGGTACATTTCTCCAGGGAGGTGACCATTGTCGTCTTGGATAGTTTTCCCCGGAGAGGTGAGGTCCCACCGACGGCTGAATAAATCGTAACCAGTCAGATCACCTTCGCACCAGCTTTTTGCTTAGTTTTGGTAGCACAGAATGCCTCAGTAAGCGTTCGTAACGGTTCTCTGAATGATGTCTGAACTGCGAACGAAGTAATATAGCCATGGATACAAAGCTCGTTCAATCTGAACATTTTCTGTGCCACTAAAGAGTCGTCAAAAATATCCACCCTCAATAAATATGCAGATACGGAGAAATCAATTATCATTAAACGGTCCCTTGCGAGCGAAAAGTGTCATCCATAATGCTAAGAAGCAATGATATATGGTAGATCTTTTATTGATAATTAGAATGATTCGATATGGACGTTTTTGCCATTATACTCCACCAGGTTCGTGTGATAATTTCCGTTTGAGTTTGCACGAATCAACAATACGAACTCTATTACATGTCATTGAAATGGATGGGATTGGGTACCGCCTATGTAGATGCTACTCGAATGGTGAAGTTTTAAAAGGCAGTAAAAGTCTCAATGTGCGGCCTATCATCGATGCGGTGGCTCCGGGCCGCCGCCGCCGCCGCTGCCACTGTGTACGCTAAAGATAAAGAAAGTGAAGAAAAGGCCTTTAAATTCCAATTTGTACCCAGCTCTTCTGTACGTGGTCGGCTACAATTCGGCTACGGGGCAGTTCCGCTATCAAAACGCCATCAAAGGCCACGCCATAGGACTACATAGTGAAAAAAAGGAGGACCTGGTGAGTGAAACAGTGTACGCCATTGACGAAGGCTGGCCATAAGGAAAAGAATTCTTGACGGCGCTCTCTCGACGACGGACATACACAGCTGCTGGAGCCTTTCTTCCCGAATCAGCTTTTCTCTCGGTCAACTTTTTCAAACAGAAACCAACTTTTGTCTGGGCATCTGATCACATGCGTCCTAGGTAATAGGCGCGCACTGTGCGAAATTGAAAAGGACACGATCGCACGAATATTTATTACATATTCTTTTATCCTATGAAGATGCCGGTGCTGATATAGCTACACTCTGTTCTTTCTATATGTAGATATATGGAATATTCGTTCAGTTGTAGTTAATGGTACGAATACTATTTGAGGGAAGTGCAATTGCGCTTTATCGTCCAGTGAATAATCGTTTTAACAGATTTTTCAAAGAGAAATCGTTGTTTCGAAAACGTTTGCATTACCTTCTATTATGCGTGTGTGTGTGTGTTTCTATCGTTTGATGTCAATAAAAACTATTTGTTATTAACAGCCTTCGTTGTGATAACGGCGTTTCTACTACGTCGATTCGAACGTTGACCTCCGCTTAATTGTTGCTAGTTGGCGTTTATTAAGGAAGTTCTTATTTCTAAAATTGTTCTCAACGCCACTTTCTGTTGTTTCAGTGGACCAGATAAGCAACCTGTAACCATAATTAACTCAATCCTATCTTCTATAGAAATACAAAATTTCTAAGTATTTTTCTTCGAACATAACGAAGCTGTCCTCCCGCTTCTCGCAGCTCCGAGTGAAATTTATCAAAATCAGGCCCAGGTACAAGCGACACGAAATTAGTAAGCGGTCGCCTTGTATACAACTAGTACAGGTCCATGCTTTCAACACCTCTGATCGGTCGGCTATTCTCTTAACGTTAAAAGCACAGTGCATTAGGTAATCGCGTTTATCTGATGAATCAAACAATACAAATCTAGCAGATAGGGTTTACTTCAGCGAACAGCAGAGAAAGTGTCGACTGAGTGCATTCGGACTACTTGCCAATTAGCAATGCCCAACTCAGAAGATCTATAAACGAACTTTTTTTACTAGCTTCATAGCTTTTGGAGCTCTTCTTCTACGAGGTTAGAACGCCGTCTACGAGAAAGTAGACCAAGATTTAAATGCGTAAATAGTAATATCGATGTCTCGGAATTCGATGAATATCTTAAGTCCTCTTACTTGAAAGCTCCTGTAGAAAACAAATACCGAGCAAAAAAAATGCTAACCAAGAGCTTTCGACTTTGTCTTCTATAGCACAAACTGTTTTCAAAATTGATAGGCCATGTTGTTGACCGTAATTAGATTTCCCAGCGAGATTGCGTTGCTCCTTGCAACCGTCGCCTGGATAATAATTATGGTTCAACTGTCACTCACGGGCCTCCGGGCGTTCATCTATCCAATATTTGGCATCGTGGTGATGCTTCTAAGCGTAGAAACCTCCGCTGAACGGCCATGGCTTCATCCGAATATTCAATCACTGAGGGATCCTTTCAAATTCAGGAGGAACATGCCACCGAGGTGAAAAAAATTTATCCGTTTCCTTGGACCCGCTTTATCAAATTCTAGGTTTATTGGTCCAAATTTGTTTGTACAGATTGTTCAACATAATCCGCACAGACAGACCTTTTAATTGCCCTAGCTACCTAAACGTTCACAACGCTAGAATCATCTGATAATTTTCTTGAGCGGATGACATTGACAAGCGTTTATTTATAACATTGTATGATAAACAATCAGGCTTTGAGTGATGTGAATTATTCAGAAAAATATATTAATATACATTTCAGTGGACTTCAGCAAGTCAATGATCTTCTAAACGGAGTTCGATACGACTGTGGCCTACTCAATCGCAGGAGCGGTCATACTTTCTGACGATCTGGGACACCTCGTTGTTACAGCTAGTAACTGCCGCAATAAAAAAATTCAAAAGTGTGCGCTTGTAATTTATTGAAGTGACTTATAATAGGTCAGGTTAGGACGCCCGTTTTTTTGCTAATCGACAAAGAATCGCCCTTTGTCGACATAATCGGCTGTTGTTTAAAGGAATGTAATTGAACCTACTCGTAGTCCGATCATAAAGGACCTTCGCGGGGGGCTAGTTCACAGCTAGGACAATCTAAGACGACAAGATGAAGGGTACAGGCTATGTAACAGCCAAGAGGGCATGATAAATTCATTTATTATAAATGTATGCAGACCGCATTTCTCGTCCCTAACATAGGGCTATCAGGGAAAAGACTACATCGTACTGGAATCACAAACGAGACTCGCTAAAAATAATGATCCAAAGAATGGGTACGCGGATCGATGAAGCTAGTCCTTTGTATAACATCAAAATGGCTTGACGTCTTGTGCGTGTTGACCACACATAAGCTCTTCGCCATATACTTAGACAGGAGGAACGGTGCGAAACCCGCAACCTGTGAGGCAGTTTCTTTCTCTAGATGAGTCGGGCACGAGCATACGAGGAAAATTTACGTGTCTCGCGATTCCTACAACTGGGATTCCCACACATTTGATACGAAGTATCTCAGCTGTTTCCTATCTGGAGCTATTCAAAGAAAAAAAGCAATTATTTTGGTTATTGCAATACTATCAACATATTATGCGGTCGGCAACAGATTTATGTACCCCCCTAGCTATTGCTATCGCTGTTGTTCGTGAGTGAAAGAGCAGATTTTTCTAATGGCGTGTTATTTTAATACGTAATCTAAACATTCAGGGAGGCTATGTGATGGTAGCAAAATAAGGGGAGAACGCCAAGCAAGGAGTCTGATGCGATATTAAATTTCTAAATAGAATATCTCACGTAGCAGAATCTGTTCCATAAAAATACTGAATTATACTTTAGTTGCGGAGTTAAAATCCTTGCGGGGTTAAAGTTCCTAATACTGAATTGATGTTTTTCGAGTTAGCTCGAATATAAATAGCGTGTTTGCTCTAAGAAAGTGTTCAAAAAAACTATTGCTATACATCCCCACGTAGAACAGTAGGTTATAATAAATAAGCTGATAAACTAAGAGGAACTAAACAAATTTTTCAAACTAAACAAATAGTTTTTCGCAAATCTCTGGATTTTCTAATGGCAGTCTCTTTTTTAAAAAGAATAGTTTCAACTGCTCATTGCGGTGGCAAGCTGTTTTTACTTTTTTTCTCGTTTTTTCACTCGAACCCGAACACATTCCCACTTTTGGCGAAATACTTACTCAGTAATTGACTTCCTGCACAAAAACACGTCTCGGATGTGTTAAAAGCCGATTTGGCAATTTATCAAAGTCAGTCACCACAGATGTACTGGTCTGAGGCAATTTTTCTGAGGGGATCTGTGCTAGACCTACTAACCTCCTACGTTTGGCTATGATAAGATGCTATGGATCAATGTCAGTTTCCGATTTTACAAACTTCATTGCAGGCTGAGGTAGCCTTTTTGTTCTCAGGGACGGCACACACGAAGCATATCGAAAAATTTCTAACAAACATTACATTCTTATAGGCGGCATTCTACACAGGCTACGCTTACTTATTGGATAACGTTGGCAGGCCGACTAGTTGTGGCTGCGTAACTATGAGCCAATGCATGGCACAATAGCTTCTTTTCCACCCTGCCTTTCTGTGCATTACACAATATGGGCGTTACATTTTCTTTACCTACTTTTAAAACACAAGCTGTTCGAAGAACACATTGAAATTTAAATTCTCCTTTCATCAGTGGTTATCCATTAAACGCGAGACATTTGACCTGCCGCCAATTCAAACTTCTCTAGGTTAGTGCAAAACCCTTTGACTCATCTTGAAGCCATGTGAAAAGTAAGCTAGCGTTCTTTCTATTCCCTGATGAAGAAATATTCAGCTGAACGACCTCATCATCGCTGACTTCGAGAAGCTCTTGTGCCGCTCTTGCACGCACTTTTGTGAGCACTCTCGCACGAATCTACATAACTTCCTCACTTCGTTAGTTTCGACCTTTTCCTTAAACTTCCTCTCATTCTCCTACTTGCGCCACTCGAGAGTTTCCGGTCGTCGGTGGATGTACGATACTTCGGAGTTTGGGTGGGCTTTGTGGAACGAACGTCAGTTTCCTTCCCTAGCTGGACGTTTGCTGGCGATGTAATCCTTTTTTCTCATCGCAGCTGCCCGGCCATCGATTCTTGACAAAGCCTTGTGCTGCCACGTTCAAGGTTAACGATTTTCTTGGTTCTCTTTATTTTATCTGTTCGATCTTTTCTTACACGTATTTTGCCGGTTGCCGTTGGACTGTTCGTTGCTACCAGCGTGTTCGTTTTCGTTTTCTCTCTTCACGCAGCGTCTCTTTACGTTCACGCGTTCGCCCTCATGAAGGCAGGAAGATCTGTCTCTGCTGCGGACCTGGGCGCTTGTAGCCTGGGAAATGGCAAGAGACAGGCTAGCGGTTAGAGCTTTTGGGACTACGGAGTTTCTGAGGCCGTAGCGAATGGAAAAAGCGGTGGCTATGGGCAATGACAAAGTGAAATTATCGTAAATCAGGGGAAGATTTCGCGCAAAGAGAAAATGTCGGCACAGTGGCACAGGAAACACATTGGAGGAACGAGTGCACAAGCGAAAGAATCGGAAAGCTGGTCGGGCAGCCAGCCGGAAGCAAACGGGGAACTCGGAAAAGTTATCCTCCGGGAGGGAACGGCGGGGATGAAGCGGGCTAAGGAAAAAGCAAGCACCAAGATAGGGAAAGAGAAAAACTGGGATTACCGGCCGATCCTGAAACAGACAGGACTCCAAGAGACCGCGGACAGGTCCAGTAAGTCAGCCCGTGTGGCCTCAGGCCACTGCTACCAAACAGCGAAAAGTGAAACAGAGCACGGAGGGTAAGTGGTAAATATAGCAGTGATGAGCTGGTAAACTGTAACAAGCCGCAAACACTGAACAAAACAAATGACTGGACTTGATTCAGTGAGAGTACGATGCACGTTTATGGTATATCCAAGCCACCATTTCATGGATTGTTTGACGATGTTTACGAACAAAACTTCAAGAATATTATTATTGCAACTGAGTGTATATGTCAGCTGACATTCTTATCACGGTTTAACACATATAATCAGTAAATAGGTTTACATACTTGCACGTTTGATGCGCACATAATTAGCTGACAAAAGCTTTGTCTGTCGAAGCAGACGATTGTACACGATTAACAGCGTAGGCACTCGATTGCCTTTTTGCCATCTTAAATGGAAACTTCCGCGCACATTTTCACACAACTTAGTTGTTATCCCGATGATCCTCCATGGGCTGTTGCAATGGCTTCTTGAAACGAATCTTTTCAGAATTATTCCCCTCTCATCTTCAATTAACACGCTGATATCCTTGGATTGGGTGGTATGGTTCCGAAGTCGCGTCCTAATGGCGAGCCGCAAGTTCTCATGCATCGCCCCAAGAGGATCAGCTAATCCCCCTGCCCAGCACAGACCGCCTTGTGACGGTGGTGTCAAACTTACTAAGCCGGCCCATCTCCATCTAGAACAGACGGACTGACTCGTTACAACGAGGAGCGGACGTTGAGTGCCTTCGCTGGACATAGACGCGCCAAAGGGGAATTGGAATTCTCTCGTTCTGAGGGCATGGTCTTTAGACCGACCACAGAAATAGTCCTTTTAGTTGTATGCTGATTATTGTAATCAGACTAGCCTAATTGTTCTAGCAATGATCGTTCCGTGACGTCTAGCTCAAGATATAATCCACAACTGACGCACATATGTCTGAGACAGTGTAAACAGATCAGGTTTATGGACGCACGTCCGCACCGAATCGGCTTCTACTCTGTCAGAATTGGCAAAACTCCCAGAAAAACCCGTTTTCTTTCCGCACAAGAGACGGACAGTGTGTTCATCGAAGAACGTCTAGATGGTATGTGCTGGCCCTCCGATGCTGCTAGCAGAATGTTAGTCTCGTACTCAAAATCTCATGCTGGTATCAAAGCAAATACAGAACCAAAAGGCGAAACGGTCGGCACAGCAAGCCGTGGGCATGGTGTGACGCTCACACTAACAGATCTTATCATCAGACTGCTCCCCGTCGCCTGCATCCTTGCAACAGCCATAGGCGCCTGCATCCTTGCAGCAGCTATGGGCGCCTGCATCCATCTGCCTTTCGAAACCCATTGAACGGAGGGTTTTCGTTGACGACCGCTGCCCTCCATGTGCTCCAACATTCTCGCAGAGGCCGACGTCTGGCCAGGCTTAGTTTACAGGCCACTGGAGATGAACCCGCAAAAGAGCAAGGGCAAACGAACGGCAGACGAACGCATCGACGCAAAAGCTAATGGAAAGAGAGAATGCTGGTGCACAGAGGCTTGAGGCTCGAAGGACGGGGTCATTGCGAGTGCGGGCGGAGCTGAGAAGGGTATAAGTTGAAGAGGGCTTGTATATATATATTCATATACATATATATATGTAGGAATAGTCTGTAGCTGAGGGTTATAGTAATATAGGACGTATGTACAGATAAAGACACCTAATGCTAAAAAAGGAGGTGTAAAAGTAGAACGACAGATGTGTCGATCCTTATGCTACTGCTATCAATGCGGGTCGGGAGCATCGGAATTAAATAATTGATATAACTAAACGGCTAATAACATACTGTTGAGCTAAAATATGTAGCGATTAACAACAACGTCATACATTTAGTAACACTAAAACTTCACACAGTTTACCCATCCACTTAAACACTCATCTAATTTCTATTTTAACTTACTACATTTTTAAATCAATGACAATTGTACACACTTGGACTTCAAGTTTATTGTTGTTGGTTCTTAGCCATTAAAAGTAGTTGCATTTTGCTTACTCTTACTTCTTAAAAAGTCGAATTTATATCTAGATATTGCTAACGTCTGTAAAAATTCAAGTGAATCCAACGAGGCGTGAATCTGTTTCCGTATTTCCTGTGATCCTGCTCGAGCACATCTCCGTTTCAGGATTTTCGCCAGTGCGCGCCGATGCGCGTTAGAGCGAAGATTTAGGGAGCTAACTTTTATTAGTTCACCTTAGATTCGTCCGCGTGCACCTTCGTCTCTGACGGGGGCAGGCGGCGTGATTCGGGATTATGACCTTACGTATTTCTGCGTCTGAGAAAGTAGCACCCGGTCAGCATGTTTGTTCTCGTTGGTAGTGATGCCGTGCCCTCTCACTGAAGTCGCTAGTTGCCCATGCGAGTGCCAAAGAACGGGGAAACGAATGCGAGAAGAGAATAGAGCGGTGAAGAGGCAAACAACTTGAAGTTTATGAATTTTCAAATCGCTCATCTCTTCCGCCCGGCGCGGGCATTCCCTTCGATGCCTTTCAAGCCTGCCGCTGCATACTCTCCAAGCTTTTGCTAGCGGCCCTACGATTATAATACAATAGTGAATGCTGCGTTTTTTTGTGTTTGCGAGTCACAAGCGTCTGTAATAACGAAGAGCATTCCGTTTGCTGTCTACGCCGTTTCTATGTTCGCTGCGTGCAGAGTTCGGCTTCGGTTTACGTCCGGTTACGTTTCTCCTTTCAAGCTTCGATTACTACATGCGAAGCTACAACGACCGCGATGACGACGATGTTCCCGACGATGCCAGGAGAACGCTCAGCGGAGCATGGCACCGATGCAACACTTGAAAAGGTACTCGCAGGGGCTTATAAGTGGGGCGGATCTCGAGTGGCCACTTGAACGGATCAGATGAGTGAAATGAAAAAGACGAAAACAAGAGAAGGCGCGGAAAGGAAAGTTTATTTTCCACAACGTGCGGCTGGCAAGGAACACGCAACCACATATGAATATAATATGGATATATGACTGTGCATATTCGGCAACGACAGGGCGCATCCTGTTGTCAGGAAGAAACAGGATAAAGTGCTCTGCACTTCACTCTACTGCTATAGGTAGCAACGGGACTTGGCAAAATCTAAGCGACAGAGCATAGTTGCAAATGTAGATGTCGATATATTGCAAACGGTACGTTGTAGAAGTTGTTGCTTTAACACTGTTCCTGTATTTGCAGTGAACCGATATTTGTTCATTACCGAGTCCTAGGCTAAATCAGAGCGGTTATTGTTTACAATGAATTAAAAAATACTTTAGAGCCCGGGTAGATATGTTGGATGTAAGACTGATAACGGCGATTGTTAATTTGTTTTTTAGCTGCTGTTATTGCTGTTAAGATAATTGTTGTAAATATTGGTACAATTAACTTGTTTTGCAAATGCCAAGCGAAAACTTTAGGCTCTTTTAAAAAAAAAAAAAAAAAAAAGCTAACGCTACGGAATCAGTTTAGCTGACGTATTTCAAGGGTTATTTGAGGATGTTTTTATTCAATAGGTTATCATTCGTTACTCAGTATATCGTCAACTATTAACAACATGTGAACTTCGTACAGCTCATCACAGTCGTTCTTATCCTGTCTTCTCTAAAACGTCTTATTTTACGCTGTCGGCTTTCGCTGGTCACTCGCCCATAGCGGCATAATTAATAAACTCCCGTTACGGTATCGCATTCGTTTGAAGTCGGCGTCAACTGCTACCGCCGTTACCTGGGGAAGTGATACAATACATTTTCTACGGACGCTTAGCAGCGTCACTTCAGGAACATATCACCGAAGTGACTACGCTAAGTCAATGAAGGTAAGATACACAGAGTTCAAGACGAATCATTGGTTTAGCAGTTCAACGCAACGAAGTCGCGATGCTTTCGAGTATCGGTATTGCCTCTGAGTATATAAAAACGAACGTGTCTACATGGAACCACCAATGAACTCGTCTCGGACTCGTTCGCCTGCTCGCAGTAGCCCGTTCGTTTGCAGAGTGGTTCGCCAGTGACTCTTCCCAAAACGAAAGAAAGACACCTTCCTCTAAAAAGTATGTTTCGACTCCGGCTGAAGGGAGAAGGTGTCGCATGTGCCGGTGCCGTCCATTATGGCGGTGAGCGCAGACAGAGAGAGAGAGAGAAACGGATAAGACGAACAGGGTGAGATACTACAAAGGACAACCGGTAAGTAGTAGGAGAAAGCAAGCCGCCGAGCAAGCTAAGTGAGAACGTCCCGCAGAAGCGAAGCTCCAAGTGCAAACCAAGCGAAAAGCTAGCTACTGCCTAGAGAACGGCGCGAGGCCTGGGAGCTACTGACAGAGGCCGTGGCGTCAAGTAACGCGAACGGGGCCGCAGGAGACCCGTCACCGTGGAGCAGAGGCTGTAGCGTCGGCTATTTGGTGGAGAGATCTAGCGCCAGAGGATATCCCACGAGGACAACGCGAGATCGAAAGAGGTGTCGTTCGGTAGAGTCATTAGTCTTTCTTGGGAAGCGCTGCAGCCAGGTCAGGAGTCCGGATGCTACTATGGCAACCGTTCCAGGGCAGTCGACATGGTGCCAGGTAGTAGGTAGACAGAAAGAAAGACTTAGCGCGAGGGATGGAAGAAACGTTAGGAGCTGACGAAGCTCACGATGTGACTTCTTTTCTGCTAAGGAATCAGACTGAGCAGGCTGTTTTTACGCTGCTGGTAGAGGCTACTGGTCAGGGTAAAGCGAGTATTAAGAACAGGGCGAGATGTCAATTTCGATGAAACTCGATGGATCTTAATAATATCGCTGTAAGGTTTGCCAGAAAGTGTTCTGTAAAAGAGGAAGATTATACATTAACTTAAGAGCAATACGAATAACAAAAGAACATATATAACAAGAAGTTGCATAAATCACCTGCTTCATAGAGTCACTGTATAAACAATTAAAGATTAGGTAATGATAGACCAGTTTACTGCGACTGTTCACGTTGCTTTGAGCGTCTGCTATTGATCCTCTGTTTGCACTAGATAAATAATAACGAAACCGATCAAACAGTATTTATCCTACGAAATCTATATTTATATATGCCATATCGTCACCGTTTTATTCAGTACTATACAACTGCCTTTATGCTCATTAGGTCAGTCAGTATCTTTAACAAGCCTCAATCAAAGTCAACCATCAGTACGACAAGCTGAATGACAACACGATAGTTATGGGCAGGTACACATAATTATATATAATTTACAAATGCATCTGAGTTAACACCAATACAAGGCTAATCACGATTTTTCCAACAAAGAAGATTTTTCTATCTTCATGAATTTTGCTATCGCAAAATGCTTACGTAAACGTAAACAAAAAATTGAAAATAACAGGAAAGAAGGCAGAGAAAGGAGATCTGTTAGCGTAATTTCTCAAATTAATAGTCTACCTGAATAGAAACGCTATTCCAGATCAACTAAATATATCGAACCAAAGCAATTCAATGAAAGCAGCAGCTGTAT
The DNA here is from genome assembly GCF_002443255.2 of Varroa destructor. Classification (NCBI taxonomy): domain Eukaryota; kingdom Metazoa; phylum Arthropoda; class Arachnida; order Mesostigmata; family Varroidae; genus Varroa; species Varroa destructor. The sequence goes on from NW_019211460.1 coordinate 23,279,646, forward strand.
GTTATTTTATTATGCTATACTCTAACATTGTGTTATATTGTTGTTAGAGTCCCCTTCAGTTCTAAGACATACAAACTTTAAACGATTGTACATTACATACAGCTTATCAAACTTATCATCTCACTCAAACGAATGTGAAGCCCACAAATAGGCCCCACTGAGCCATGTGGCCAGAGGACGTGTATGGACTGACCACACAGAGGCTGTCTGCGGGTTACCGGCCTCATCATCTTGTCACGACCGAACGCAGGCGCATGCACGGTTTGCGGTCACCCCATTGCTTGATTAGTGACTAGCTATATACCTCATCAGCATTGTCTTAAAGCTGGCGAATCGCTGTTTCCATCCGCACATATAGAAGCTCGGGTCTTCTTACTACCCGACTGGATTGCGCCTCTCCTACTGTCTGCTTCAAACGAGATAGAAAAACAGAAAGAGAAAGTCCGAAAACTTAAGAGCTTCGGGTCCCAGTTTCGTTGTACCTGGCTTTCTATTTTTCCTTCCCGCTATTTCAAGGTGTCGATCCTCTAAAGAAGTATCCCGTATCTATCCTGGAGCAGCGTCCACATAGGTCCCCACTTACAATACGAGAGTGTCAGGAGCGCTCTCTTGGTCTGAGAGCGGACGCGTCAAATGGAAGAAGGTCTTTTCCCTAGGGAAAGCCACAGTTTCCCTCAAATGCCCGCCGCCATCCTGACTACAGGCGTAGCGGCGGTAGGCTACTAGTGCTACTCCGACATTTCTCTCTCAATGGAGGAACCGAACGACCTGCCGATGAACGGATCGGATCGACCTGGGTCGTCAGGGTCCTTTTCCGTCCGGCGAATGGCTGCTGAGTAACTCCCGGGTGTCTCTGACTCCACTTGGTGTAGTGTGAGGCTATCGTGGAATTGGGCTCACTTACAACGAAGAAAAGCCTGCCCAATCTGCTAAAGTGAAATTGATATCTATGCACCCCCTCATAAGCCTGCGAGTCGCAGTTGCCTGACTTTCAGCCTGGGAGTAGCTAAACAGCGCCACTCCGCGGAGTTCTACTAAATGACAGCACACGATAAACATAAAGCTTAGAAAATACTTGCTTTCGCAGTTTCGTGTAACCAATCGAAGTGCCGATTGTATGTACGTAACTTACCTGGCGAACTTCAGGAAAAGTGCTTAGGAACCTCATACGCAAAAGTACACGTCACGTATTCGTGTAGCGCTAAAGTGTAGAGGTGCAAAGCTAGCAATATTGAACGGCGGTAAACCACCCCGATGAAAAAATACAATGTTTTATATTATTTACTTAAAAGATACAAAAACATCTTGATAAGCGATAACGATATAAGAGCTGCTCTCGATCGCTTCTGAACGATTAGTTCGTGTATAGTGCTGACATGAGCAATGCCAAAGTTCGAAAGAAACTATCTGAAAAATCATACCATTTGTATGGGAAGACTGTTCGAAGTGTGGTGCTGATACGGGAATGTTCCAGGTACTTGCAGTGAGTTTAGTGTTTTATGCTATCTTTATTTTGTATTACCTTGAAAAATAAGTTCGCTTAAAGAATAGTTCTAATGTAAGTTCGTTCTGACCAATTTTTTCTCCAAATCATTTTTACTGTAATTATTCATTTTAATAATGCAATTATTTCTGCGCATTTTTTTCAAGGTGTTTGCTAAAGTTACATAATCTTACGGGAGACTCTTTTCTCCTGTAAATACGTAACGAGATAATTCTAAAATTGAAAAATTAAAACTATAAATTGCAAACTACGTTTGAAATTCCGATCATGCGCGGAAACCTTAATGAAGGTTCAGCGCCTTCTGAGGTAATTTTCGCGAATTCTTTCTCTCTATATTTTTGTATCATAAAACACACTGTTTACCGTCTAATTACGCACTGATGTTTACTTTATGCTTTTTTTTTTTTTTTTTTTTCAATAACCTTCTACATTTACAGAAAATAGAAAAAAAAAGGTTGCCGTCTAAAGTGGCAAACTATGATTATTTAAAGTTGTACAGCTATACAAAAACTCTATGTATATATCTAATGGCGGATAACGCGTTGAACGATTTTTCGGGCTCTTACATTTCGGAAACTGGCAAAAATAAAACTACTTTTCGATTATGCAGAGCAGTCTCACAGTAAGACATGTACAAGTTTTCCAAATACTAATAGATATTCATTACTAGCATGAAAATCGTCTGTGCTATACAGCATAAACTAGCACATATTTCTTCTAAACGAATGCACCTAATTTGATGTATATTGTTTCTTCCCCTCCCTGCCAACTCGATTCTCCTCTGAGCGGAAACAAGGAAGCTTGGCCAACCCCTCCTTTTTCTTTGCATACTTCATTCTGTTCTTGGCATGTCATATTTCTTTGTTTGATCCAGTATTGGCTACTTCGATGATAGCCATCGCATTGCGTCCAGTTTGGCTCTTGCTGTACAATGCGTCACTACCGCACGCGATGTCACCAGTGCTTCAATGAACGTATCTCTGGGAGGTCCTTACATGGCATGCCTGTTGCCGACCCACGCTCCCACCAAGTCAACGGTGCCACGGTGAGACGGGGAACCTGCAATAGTAACCGCTACGCCTAGCGTCGCGTAGAAAGTCTCGTTTCTTCGCCGGATAATCGCTTACAGGCTGCAAACCGGCTGAATCTGCATTCAGCCGCGTACGATGACATTCGTACCCCTTGGTCCCTCTCGATCGGCACCTTCTACGCACGATGCTTGTGTTGCCTGGCCCGTCTGATCTATGCGGAGATGATCCAATATGTTCCATTATGACCGTCACGGCATATTGATAATAACATCGATTCCATCCGTAGTGCGGCCGATACCGTATTGAGGTCGTCAGCGATGCCGGCCATGCCCCTCGGCCCATCCCCATCTGTTAGGAGTCGAAGAAACTGGAAGAGTCCAAGATGGGGATCACATCATCGCTCTTTTGTTCGCGGCTGCTTTGGCTTGGGCCGAAGTGCTAACGCCCCCGCTGCTAACATCACTGCTACTACTACCAGCCCCAGATATCCCCGATCTTCTAAACCCCCGATCAACTCAATAGCCAAAGGCGGGAGCTATGACGTAGTCCGAGGACATCCGACATCGAACGTGGTCGGAATGTCCCTCGCTGGGATGCCAAGAAGGTTCTACAGAGTAAGAAGCAAAAGGCAATAGGTCTGGCTCAGTCATATATAGCGGTCGGTATCGGTAGTACGAAGCAAAAAATAGGTGGAAAGTGCACCGCGCCGCTGTCGAGTACTCTGGCAGTGCCTAATTCGGATGGATGGGCAAAATAGAAAAAAAAAAAGAATAGGCGAAAGGAAAGCGAGAGCATAAGATGATGGCCTGCTGTTAGAAAGTTACCAATGACCTCGTTGATGTTGGTAATAAGGAGATCTTGGCAGACGACGGGGAATTAACATGTATCTGAAGATCGCCACGATTTCTTGTCAGTGGGTGTTAATCTCCTGAGTTCAATCATTCGACAAGTCTCCACGTAACCAAACGGAAAAGTTCTCAGCGATTTTTCACCTATCCTGTCATTTGTTTTCCAACGGCACAGCATAGACTCGGAACCGCAGTCTATCGAAGCTATGACGCAGACATTCGTCAGTGCGAATTGAACAATGTAGTAGGCATCGCAGCCCTCCTGGACGTCTGCCGGCCGTGCATCGACAAAGAAAATTGCAGACTTTCATGGAAATACGGCGCTGACCATTGCTAAGAAATTATCAAGGTATATTAGTTTATGTGATGCAGAAGCTTCGGTCCGGGGCTTGGATCTAAAATGATCACGCGACGATCATCGCGTTTATACTGCCAGCCGTTTTTGGTTACTTGTCAGACCTTAACTTCAGCTTAGTATTTATGTTTACATATGTCCACATAATCGACAGAGCAGCACGTTTAACTTTTAACCAGTAAACCAGAGAATTTTTTAGGATTTAGTTCATAGACAATATATCACGGCCTAGATATATTGTCTATGTACCGTAAAAAACGGTACGAAACTAGTTATTTCTACATTTATATTCAAATCTACGTCTATCGCCAAAATGTATGTGTTAATTATTAGAGTTGCCTCATTAATAGTTGGTATGCGTTTTGCCACTACATATGAATTTCTCTTTACTAGCTTAAAAGCCTTCATTATAAAAAAAGCCTTTACTTCGTTCTTAACTAATAGTTTTAAATCGTGAACTTAGCTTAGTTCTCAGACTATTAGGCGAATAGTCGTGAAAGGCATGAAAGGACCATTTGTCTGAGTTTTGATCGACGACAATAGTCAGCATATGGCATCAGCCGTTAAGTTGCGAAGGCGCCATTCTTAGTTATTTCAGAAACTTGACCTACCTCTTTTATGTCCGACAGCAGAGAAAAATGCTTCTTGAAGGTTTCCCCAGTGTAAAGTGTAAGTATTAAAGTACGTACGATTTGATCTTGCAGGTCGCAAGCAACCTATTCCATATTAGATTGGGTTCATTCGTGAACCAAGTTTATGCATATCGTCAACTACTGTTTTTTTGTACGTATGGTATTAGCATTTAGTACATATTGAAAGTGGGCTTGAGGATAATGAAACAAAGATACGGCTACGGTAAGTTCACTCTGTTCGACTCCAGATCCTGACCGGCGCTGTTCATGTTCAAGGATATTGCAATCGCCGCGGGTTAGTAGGGCCAACTGGTTCGTACTAGGTCTTCATGTATTAAAACGTTGACCTTCATTCTCGAAGTCTTTAAAATCAATGCGGTTCCGTTGCTTTGACCAAAATAATTATTGAAGTTCTAACAGGTTAAAACAGCGACTGTTTGAAAAAGATTTCCGATGACAGAAGCCTTGTTATGGTTCCTGGTTATGGCAGAGTTCCTATCGACTTGAGCGACACGGAAGACCTTCAGGTGTTAAGCGTAATTATACTCTTGTACCGGTCTCTTAAATGTACTACAAAAACATTTCGATAGCATTTACACAGAGTGGACAAAAGAACTATAAAAGACCTTCACTAGGATCACTTTCAAAGGTAGATCAGCGAAAGAAAGCCTGACGCGGTCCTTAAGAATCATCCAATAAGGCAACCCGGTCTAAAATTTATTTACATTTAAGCGAGCATAGTCTAACGGAATCTAGCTTGGTACCGTAAAACATGATGATAGGCATGATGGTCGGCCAGACAAAGGAGCTATGTCAGGTAGACGAATTGTGATTGTAGCTATTTTTGACCGTTATTAAAGGCCCTTCAAGAGAAAGTTGTCGAACAATATCTGCTCATGCAGTGATGCTTTACGCGGAAGATTTCAGGGAAAACAAATTCGACCTTCAATAGACTGTCGCGACCCTGTACGTTAAATAGACAAAAAGTGAAAGACAAATCACAAATTCGAAAACACTGGAAGTCAGGCCACGAAAACGGATAATACGTACGTGCTATAATCAGAAACCAAACGGATACACCTTTATAGATCGTTCATTATTTTCGAGTTCCTCCAACAAGCATTATGGGGATCAGCCAGAACGTTGAAACACGATCCTGACAAGCCCTTTCGACCTCTTAGACCTTTTGTAGGGTTATTACACTTTAAATGTTCAAGATAAATACTAGTGCAAAGTGAAGAGATCGAGAAATTGAGCTTAACATGATGCACATCTTTAAATTATAGTCTGTGCGAGTAACCTTTGGAAACTGTATTTGATATTGTCCAAAGGAAAGCGCGAAATTCAAGTTCGGACTGAAGCGGCAAGTTGCCTAACATATACGCTGAGCAATCACTACCGACACTTGAAAAGAAAAATGTAAGAAACACTCGAAATTGCTAGATTATGTAGAATGTAGAATTTCTGTTAGAAGCCTTTCTACTAATATACTACATTAGATCTTGTTCATGCCAAGAAAATCCGAAAGACATTTAGTGCTGCTGTAAATAACAGGAACATAAGTTCGACAGGCAGTTTCACCTCAAAACACCTCGTGAAGAAAATCTACTTCAGAAAAATGCTTCTTTTCTACATATTATATACGTATACGTGAGACGTCCGGAAACCAGGAACAAGCAAGCCCGTTAACCAGTCTCCTCGCACAAAGAAGAAATTCTTGACGGGTTTCTGCGAAAGTTTTTTCTATATTGAATAGAAGATAACCCTGAAACGGCCTTCAAAAAGAGCAAAAATTTGGAGTAGCACTTGCCCCATGCGTCGAGTCAGAATCGATAATCTGGTCTTTTGTTGAAAGATTATGCAATTAATTCCGGCAGCACCGTCAATGGCTTGTCGATCGTTGCTTACGACAGGAAATTTCTTTTAAAGGAGACCGACGTAACCTTTGGTAACTGCACTTGACAGTGTTTAGAGAAAATTAAGAATCCGAAACTCAAGAGCAGAGTAAATGAATGAAAATTAATTATTTTGGATAGGCCGATAAAAAAATATGTAGGTTTTTTTTTATACACACAATATATATAAACACCACATAACGCCAAATAGAAATCTACTGTTTCCTGGAAAGATGGAGCTTCACATACGGCTAACACAGACTGGTAGACACACAAGAGCTCCCTGAACGTCGTGGCAGCTTCCCCGAAACAAACGTGCCTTGTCCGTGAAAAAACATTAACGCAAGTTTAAAGTTGCCCCACATCTTCTCTGTGCTGATTTTTTGTTCTTCGTAAATATCTACACAGCCATGCACCACTTAGTCCGGTGGCCATTTTCGTTATGACGAGCGACTGCCACTCAATAAAGCATTTTAAAATAACTCTCGCGACTTTGACCGTATTGTCAGCCGTCCACACGCTACCATTAAAATGAAACATTAACCGAAATGTGCATTTTATAGTCACCTGCCCTGCGTGTATACAACCATAGATGTGTATTCATTCGTCTATTTAAACTCCTTTTAACATATAAATATATAGATTGGAGGGTGAGTAGCAGATTTGTTTTTAAAGCGGGACATGCCGTGGATAAGCTGGATAAGAAATGGGTTTAAACATACCAGAGACAATTCTACTAATTCTCATTAGATTTGAAAGTCCTTCGAAACGAATACTGAAGGTTCGGGCAGTCATTCGGCAAAGCCACACCCGAACCTTATACTATTATGTTCCAGTAGCAGATATATCCCGAAAATTAAGGTATCGAAGAGATACGCGTGTATCGAAAGGCATATTATTTGTAATTAAATTCAAATCTATCAAAACAATGCAATACAAAACATTAATAACGAAGGGGAAGTGTAACACAGCTCAATTTAACTATCATTTTTCTTAAACAAGCTTTCGAAATCCTGGATAAGGAAACAATGACTTGCCCAAACTAGGAGTTTACCTGATGTGGGTTTTGCTATATTTATCTACGGTTCCTCCAACAGACTTATGGAAAGGCATGATAACAATAAAAGAAGCTATTAGCTTTAATAATAGTTCCTTAATCCTTATTATGGTTACGATCGCAGCTCACTCGAAGGGATGCGCATCAACATCCAGGCCTTGGAAACTCTAATTAACAGGAAAGTTTATTATATTTTGTAGGCACCTCCCAGCTCAATTTTATGAAGTCCCTCTGATCGTAAAAAACATCATCTAACGAAAGTATCACTGAGTAAAGCCAGCGCGACGGTAAGCGAACGCTACGATGTTCCGCCGTCAGTATCAGCGTTTGTTTTAGCTTTTGAAGTAGACCAATTTATTCTGAAAGATTTTACAAGCAAATGTTCGCAGCAAACGAAGTAGGCAATTATTTTATTGTCATTTCGTGCAGTCACCAGGTTAAATTTTTTTCGGACGGGTTCACGATCTCGATTGATTCTATCGCCAGCCCCACACACTTCGAGTGGCTTACCCGTGTAGCCCAACAGTCCATAAAGGAATGGACGAACGTGAACTAAAATCTAGGAGAGTCATTTGACGAGCAAAATAAGATTCCTTCTCTCTAACTATACTGAGCTCACGTTCCCGTTTTCCCCTACTCCCCTAGTATCAACGCGGTGATTTCCCCCGGGGTTCTCCATGCGAGGGCCTGCGTGACATATTATCATCATTACGACGAGGGAGCTGCTACTGCTGTTGCCGGTACCGCCATCTATGCTGGTCCTCTTGTGCGATGAACCGCTGCGGGACGCGTGGGCGACGCAGCCTGTACGGGCTCCGTCGTCTGTAGTGTACACGAAGGAAGAAGCCTTGGAGTCAGCGCCGATCCCAATTAGGATCAGGGCCTGGCTCAAACACCGGCGAAACCCGGACTTAGGGAGCGCCAAACGCGCAGGGGTGTTTGTGGGAAGGCCGGGAGAAAGAAACCGTAGAGATGGGAGTGAGCCTCGTGATGTGTCGTTTTTACATTCTATTTTCTCAGTCCCTTCAGTAGAATCGTCAGTCTTCGCTGGCGGTTTTTCGCGGGACAGTGGCGCTGCTCTCGTGGGAGCTCAGCTGCTGCCTACGACTCATTGATTGATAATAATAATCATCGTAGTCTTTGAGATCGTAATTATTGTCGTGCACCGCTCTCTTAGAAGGAAGGCGAACGCTCGAATTCGAATTCGGGATTTGCTCACGATGAGACTGGATAAGTCAGGATGTCCGCTGTATTTCGGTACTGGCTTTTTGAGGTGTATCGTTCGGTGAGCCCTGGAACATGTGCTTCTGGCTCGATATAATCTCCTTTTATTAAAATTTGCTTGGTTAAGTGACGTATGCTCCTTTGAGGCGGTCGCATGGTTTACGCGACCATGATAGGAAGATGCGATCATCGGAACATACTCTACGTTGCACCTCTCGACATTTCGGCCTCTAAGCACACATAGATTTATCTTAAATTCATACAGCGTATTCGAGAATAGTTTGTTTGTCAGCAGTATTAGGTGCAACTTATTTTTTTTGTTTTATTAGTGTTCATATTCGGCAACTTTCGGTAATTTCGATTACCTTAACTGCTATAGAAGTTTTAGACATATTTCGATTACTTTAGTTAAAATAGCTCTTCAAAATTTTACCCGTGCGAAACCATTTATATCGTTGACAGAATGATGTGAATTGTATACGTGCTATATTTATACTACTCATCAGCTTTTTTAAAGTAAGCAAGCATATCGTAATTGATGCCAAGTGAATGACGTACTAGCAAGCTAGCATGTAGGAACCCAAGGGAATACGCCATTATGCATTCCTTCTTCATTACAAAAACCTTCAGAATCTCAATGTTTCCACGTATTTATTAAGCATGATTCTCAAAACATCCAGGCCTATACAAGGTATATCTTGGATCATGACTGTAGACCTCCTGGCCTCCCTGGACAGACATTTCGAAAAAAAAGGACAACAAGTGCTAAATCAGGCATAGAACCTCCGAGCGAAACTACACTCCCACAAAAGCGTTTGTTTTTTTACTAATGATGATGACACTGAAGTGTGCTTGTTCTATTTTGAGTATTCGCTACCAACTGGGATATATAGCCCGTACGGGACACGGTAAAGCTATCCTAATAGATTAATATTCTGATGAAGTATAATAAAAACCCGTAAAGTGAGATTTATTTTAAAAGGATCAGAAACTATTCAGTTATGATGTTTCCACACCAAGCGATAATGTCCATCCTCAATGCATCTAATTACAATTTAATAGGTTTAGAATCTGGAGCCATTATAATCGTGCCCCTAGACATAACAACCCTTTCATTGCTTGTCGTTCAATGACAAACTTTGGACCCTGGAGTTTGAATTGGATAACCAAGTTCAATAAAATCAACGATGCTGTTGAAAGCTGGCCGTCCACCGTCCAGCTACGAACCTGCGTACTGCTAAAAGCTAAATAAAGACTTTAATATAACTGCTTATTTGTCCACAATTTATTTACTTTATATGAACTCGCCAGACTCCATGGAAGTCTCGCTTCTGTAGCTAGAGTAGCTTTACTAAATTCTGCCATTTTAATCTGTTCCAACTTCGTTAGTGTTCACTGTCGACGTACAAACCCTCACGACCGCTATCAATATGAAGCACTTCTCTGTCGATCACGACGTGTTTTGGTTGGCGAATTAAGGCTTATTATCGACGAACCGCTAAAAAGTGTTGGTGCTCTTAAGCATCTTCGTCTTCGTGGGTCGAAGCGGCTGTCAACAGATTCTAGCGGTTTCGGTACAAACGGTTCTAACAGGATGAAGATATCGAGGTCGGATTAGAAGAGAGTTCCGTTTCCGTAAGGTCGCGGCTTTTTGCCACGTCGACTTTTTCGTCCCCAAGGAAACGTAAAGTAGGCTGCGTGTCTAACGGCGGTCAATAGCTTCCCAACGGAACGCGCCGCACTGACGCCTCAATGTCAGGAACTCAGCGGAGAAGATCGAGAGAGCTTGTGGCAGCGAACGAGCTCGTTCGTAGAATTTCCTTCATGTGCGACCCGATGCGATCGAACAGAAGATGCAGGCAGAGCGAATGTGTGATTCTATCCCGTTGGGAAATGCAGCTTAGTACGGCGACGTCAAAGGCCAATCCTTAGTGCGTATCAGTAGACGGCATAGTGCACAGTTCGCGTTAAAGGGAAAAATTATGACACCACGGCGAGAATATCAAGAGGATCAGGCGTCGTTCGCTGGCTCGATTTGCTCTTTATAACGGTAGGGGAGCACAGCAACCACAGGAGGCTTAGACAAAGGGTATTTTGTTAGGTGGCCTTTATGTGCCGTCACCTACGAGCCTCTAAGGACACACCGTTGTTTATCGGCAGCTAACTAAGCGAGAAACACCTAGATAAGCTCGCGTCCAATTAAATGAAAAGTCAGTGAGAAAAAATCACGGGCAAATGCTCCATTATTTTATTTTATCTTCAGTATAAAACAATGCTAGTCACGTGGACACGGCTTTGAAAAAGAGGCTACCATAAAGCACTAAAACGTTTGAGTAGTATTATAATTGATAGTGAATGTTTGTGATTCTAGGTTTATTTCAGATTTAATTTATGATCTAGTAACACGGTTTACGTTTTTATGACCATTTGTATTTTTCGATAGAAAAACTTACGGAAAGCTTAAGAGTTTTGTTAGCGTCCACGAGTGCTTTATAGATTGGCAAAGACCAAAACGAGTAAACCGGCCTGTAACAAGAATTGTCACTTTTTGCCCTTGTTTTTCAAATCGCAACAAAAAAAATTTTCTTGCTAGGTCTAGTTGATCGTTTTGCACCGTTAGTTTTCAGGGAAGCTTACGTAAAAAAAAGTCACACTGTTGATTTGATACTTGCTCCTTTCAGGCGCTGGGTCAAAAATAGAATTAAGCTCTCGGAAACGTAGTTTATATTTGTGTTCTCATTGTGGGCAAAACTCACACGTTTTTCGCATCTCTCGAAAATAGGTTAGTCTTATGGTGCACTGTTTCCAATCTTCATACCCTGCGTTTTTCGTACCTGTAAGAACGCCTGATAATTATTATAAGCTGATAATTATTATTATTATATATTATTATAAGGGATTCAGTACTCGAAATTTTTGAATATGTGTCTCGACTAACGCCTTTTATATTGGTAACCGGTTTTGCTATCTCATTATCTTACTCCGTCAGGTTGCTATTTTAATAAGCGAGAGCTTTCGGGGAGTAATCTAAGGTATTATCTTATAATAACTCTATAATATCTTATAATATCTCTATAATATCTTATAATAACTGCGCAGGATAGACATTGTCCTTTTTTCGAACGACATTGGGGATTTATTCAAACCTAACTGGCAAATTGCTTTACCTTGAGCGTCATTATCCTTTTAGTTCCTGTCCGTTTATTGGTACGGCGTAATTTTTCATGATTGGGCATATTTCCCGTTTTCTAGGTTCTAAATGAGGTCACAGTCGGTGACCTACCTGCAGCTATCGGCGCTGCTCTATCGCGGGCGCCTACACCATATCTAGTAGAGCTAGTCAGTATCACGTATGTTCTGAAACAATCAATGCGACTGGTTTCTTCCGCTAAATTTCTAAAAATAGTTTTTTTAGCTAGTCAATTCGTTCAAAGTTAAAGTATTGTAATACCGCTATTAATCGCCTCGTAGGTTTATATTCTAGCATCATTCCAAGTCGCTTTCATTTTAGTATTCTACATATAATATTGTGTAAATATATTTTTGTTCGCTTCCTTCGACCTGACCTTCAGCTATCATTTTATACCTGCAAAGTCACTTTAAAGATTTTAAAGTGCTTTAAAGACTGGCAGAAGGAACCTTGCTGTACTTCCTTGAACTTGCTTTTCACGTCCGATAGCCCCGTTAGACATTTCATCAGCCAGCTAGCTCCCAGCACGAAACAAATCGCGTGTTTAGCCTTGGATTCGAACCTGGTTCACAACGTATGTCTAGGATTAGTAGGCAAGTACCTCCAAAAAACATCTAAAGCAACAGGTTAACTTGGGTTGTTAGGTTGAACATCATTAGGCGCGAAACGAAGGGAAGCTTCCACACGTAGATTAGCGCGGAAACCTGCCTAGTGACGCGGATCAGCTTGTATACCGGCATTGTCGCGTCTTACCACTTCCGTCATGTAGATTGACCCAGGGGCCAACTTTGTCACGTACATTATCCAGCAGACCCGCGTCATCTCGAACTGGACCCTGAAAACCAACAAATGGCATATTCATTTGTATAGTGAATTATATGATTTTTCAACAGATAGTTACGAAAGTAAACTAAATAAGCTGATAATTATCTTTTTGCTGGAATTGCGAACTATCAGCCCTAAGACCCTAGCTATGACTTGGGAGCAGATATCAATTTACGTGTATACCAAGTAAGGGCCTGTCGAATCTAACTACGGTGTACTCTAGAATTTAAGACTCAATTTGTTCGCCAGACACTGTTTGCCGCGAGCTGTGGATCGAACCTAAGTACTAGCGATGCTCCAGCATTCTACCTAGCCCGATAGCATGCTAGTTAATCACGGCCAAATGTCTGTGTTTTAAAAACGATCGTATTTCGACTGTTCTTTCAAGTCCTTTCCAAATATCCAATTCTATATCGGTTTTTTTTAGGAACACCTTATATGCTTAAAGAAAAGCAGAGAAAATCCTAGTGTTTTCAAATAAATAAATAATAATAATACAGAAAAACGCCTATACTTAACATCGGCATAGATTTTTACTGCGTTGAGCATTTCTATTTTCGGACCATTTTATGTTACACGCTAATTCTTTACGCATGCGTTTGCTTACAAAATACCTATTTGTTGAAGGTGCCCCATAAAAAAAAATGTAGCCTCTAACCGTTAGCCTAAAACCTGGTGGTTTGTCAGATGAACAAACATCCTACCGAGAAAAACCAATCGATTTCTAATGGACTAAAGGCCCACTCCCGCTTTCCGTACCCCGCGTCTCATGTCCCGAACCGGCCTCCCATCCCAAACCGACCAGGGGGTATGAGACAGCCCGCCTCATTCTGAAGACAAATTGTATGTTTGGCGCAACCGAGTCGCACGAGTCTGCCTTCTACTAGACGAGACGGAGGCATGAGCCATGAAATTGGATGCGATCGAACTACTGTTCGAACAGCAGCGCATGTAGTCGCCAGCTAGCGCATCTTCGATAGTTGCAATAGTTCGAAGGGATCGAGCGGCCTGGGTATACAAAAGGATGAGATTCAAGACAAGCAGCATCCAGGCGGCCAACCTCTGACAAGATCCTGAGCGAGAGAAGCTTCAAAAACCGGCGAGGAGATACAAAAGCTAGGCAGGTCGAGTAGGTACAAGGCACGCTTATCACGTAGGAACTACACAGTATGAGGCTAGTATTATAATTCAGGTAGCATGAACGACTTGGCCGTAAAAAATCCAGAGCTTTAAATTTTAGGAATTTCAGAAGATTGCCAGTTTAGTTCCTTTACTTTGCCTACGCTTTTAATTGCAATATTTATCACCTTAATATGAACGTCAATATACCGCAGATTATTATGTTTTTTAATGTTTTAGTTCTGCTGTTAAGGCACGATCGGACACCACAAGCACTAAATTATCTCATGTAGATCAAGTGTATGAGACTCCGGGGGCTATCCGGAGGAGTTTCGCAGAGATCACTACCCACTAATTCTTAGTTCCTCCATTATGCTTCATGCCATTCATTCCATGCTTTCATAGACTGGAAAAGGGAATGGCAAATACTACGCGGTTCAACAAGCCAAGGCTATCACAGTTGGCTTCCCGACCATGATAGACAAATCGGATCCTTGACTAAGCGTAGAATTACTTTTCTGCTCTCTCTGTGAACCCAACCTGTTAACTTCCGTTTGTTCGTCACCGATCTTGGCAAAAGGTTCTTTTCCGAGGCGATTTCATTCGTTGAGTATGCGCTTGGCCACAATGTTGCTTAGCCTTTCGTGCTTTCTAAACTCGCATGTGTACTCGACAAAGCCCTTAATTCCTGTTGCCAGTGCCTGAATTTAAAGTCAATGGCCACCTCTCTGCTTGTGTCATAAGAGACGCGCTGAGCTTGAATGTGCACTTGGTCATTCAACTGATCTGGGTTGCGGTGGACACACGAGCTTGAAGGTGTTTTGCCTAGCCGATGCAGGCAGTATTGGAAGTCGCTATGCCCTGTAAAGAACCAAATGAAGTAAGAGGTAAGTTTACGTCCGTTTGTTCTACCCAGCTCCTAATCACTTAAATTTAACGTCTGGAACTTCATGCAGGATTGCGTCTCACTCTGCTTGCTAGGCATTCATAGCCCTTTCTCTCATTTCTCTTTCTGGACCTACTCAGCTCAGTTAGCGTTTACCCTTCTCGTGTTTTCAGAGGATAAAGCTGTCAACTAGCGTCAACATGATATTTCTGTATGCCTGCGCTATTCCGAAAGCTAGGGACCGTTTGAACTATGCGGAGACGGTTTATGATAACCTCCGAAAAAGACGGCGGAATAATCTAAACTGCTGCTCCGAAGTAAGCAGTAGACTGCCCTACTGGTAGTGACTGTTTCCGTTTTTTCTTTGGGCCTTAAAGAAAGATTCGCCATCACTTCCCTTCAACCGATGCATTTCTTATGTTAACGGCCGCCTGTTTGACAGTGGGCACGCCAGTCATCGCTAGATAATCCCTAAGGTACCTGGCCTATTTCACCATTTTGATGTACACATTATCGAGAATGAGAAGATATTTGAGCACAACTTTTTTTTTTCCATAAGGGGTAGAGTCTCTGACTCAGCCTGTGCTCTAAGCCCGCTTTTTCTATGTACAACTCGATCTCGGGCACTGTCTTGGTCGCCCTCTCGTCCGGTCCTTTTGCCTGCACGGTTACTACACGATTGTCGGCATATACTATAAGTTTAACCTCAGGAGCAAGTCTTCCAGACGAAGAACGTCGCCGCAGCATTACACCACGGAGGACCCCCGCAATCATAGAAAAGGTTGTTTCCTCATTAATGATATAGTTATACCCGAGGTATACAAAGCTTATCCTAGTGAAGTATTCCGAAATATCTTTTTTATTCAGATAGCCGAGTATCGTTTTCCGTGGCTAATAGTTACACTCATCCTTAATATACAACATTGCTGTCAAGAAGAGATCTTTTGCATCTGTAGAGGTTTTGCGTATCGACTCTGTCTTGCATAGCACACCGTCCATTGCAGTGGGAATAGAACGATTTTTCCGGGACCCATTTTGGAAAAAAAGCATATCGTTTTTCTCAAGAAAGTTCTAGAGCCTCGCTTCCACAGCTGCTTCGAATGCTTTGGCTTATGATTCGGGTAGGCGGTAGGCTCCTCCAAAAAAAGGCAGTAAAGTAAGTGCATAGGCAAAGTTACGGAGCCAGCTTAAACGCGAATTCTCATGAATCATCACAATTACTGCCTGCGGATCAGATGGCGTTAGGTAGTACATTGATAGAGGGTATTCCCGTACCTGTAGGTCTTAAACTCACTATGTACGTGAATACTGCCTAGCGTGAAACTGCAAGAATCCTGGAATAAATAGTTTGGCTCAGATTAAATTAAGAATGGAAAGAACCATGTGTCACACAGCTCGGGTAGATGGTATCAGCTCCTACAGCATATGCTGGAATATTTATCTTGATATCAAGACATGCTTAACCAACAGGAAAAGGAGAAACAGATTTTGCATGGTAGCACATTGGCAAGGAGTGTTTCAGGACGCCTGCTTCTTTGATAGCCTACCCAATTTCTGAGTGCTAAGGGTGCCACCGTTTGCTCCCAAGTTGTGTGGGAGCCTCTTTTCTGCAATCTCTAGTATTGTATACATGTTTGCAATACGTCAATAAAAACGGATTCTTTGTCTTTTTTTTTCACTCAGCCTAGAATTCGCACAAGATATCCTTTACGTCCAAAGAATGTCAATAAATTAGCAAACATTTATCGACGCCTTATCCTGAGATTAACAAAAAACGTCCATCAACCCGCTAAGGGTATAGAAATTTGATCCTAACGTTACCCGGTATGATGCGGCTTTCAATCATGATTATAGCAGATTTCGTGCATTTTTGCAACAACTCAGAAGTAAAGCTTTTGGGTTATCCGAACGGGTCGAACAAAGCATGACGAGCAATACAACAAAACTACAACGGATAAACGACCGCTTTGTCTAAAATTGCGTTTCGCAACGACGTCGAAGGATACAGTTATAGTCTGCAGCTCTGGAAAGCTGGCGGTAAAGGGGCTCTACCGAACACTGAGTCGAGCCAACGGTAACGAATGTTCTCTTTCTGTGAGGATTTACAGCCCCTAGCAACGTCGATGCGATAGTCTATGGCTCGGGGGGACCAGCCGGTGATACGGTAGTGCTGTGTCCGTACAACTCTCAAGCCTGAGTTGGTCCGAGTTCCGTCGAGTTGGTGTCCATTTGTCGCACGCCATAAAGCACCGAAAGCGACACCGACATAAGGACGAATAGGACTCGTTCGTCGGGAGTTGGAAACCTCCGACCTGTCGCGGCCCAGGAGAGGGTGGGCGTCGTAGAAGCTGAGATCGAAGTAGCAGCTGACGAAACAGGCGATGATGGTGGTTCTCTGGGTTACAGAGGAGGCTAAACACGTTGAAGTGCCGTTGGAGCAGAAGTATGCTAGCTGAGGTAGGTAGGTAGGAAAGACGGGCGGCGGGGAACTAGGCAAAACACCCTCTGAATGGAAAGGATGGTAGAGCTGGGTGGGCGACGTTGTTGAAGAAAAATACGATGGAAGCTTGGATGAGGATGGAGGTGTTTGGGCGGAAGTTACGACCTTTGAAACGATCTCTTTATTAGAACTGGAGAGAGAGTGCGTAGCTACCAGTATTCCTACAAGCCTAGGAGTATCAGAGAAGGAGAATGGAGGATTAGATCGCTTGTTAGACACTTCACGAATTCAATGAAGTATGCTTTGTGTGTGCGTTCTACCAGTAGAAGACCCGATATGGAGTGAAAGAATAACACTTTAGAGAACTCAACATTACAGCTTGGTAACTGTAACTTCCTCAAAAGTATATATACCCTTTTTAGTTGCTCTAATGCGAAACCTTAGCGAACTATTGTCATCTAAATGAAACGCTGCGATGAGATCATGCCTGAACACCAGAGTCCATCGCCTATTAAAGATTTCGGATAAACTTTACGTACCATAAAATGGGACGCAATTATTTCGCAATGGATGATCACCGGACTGAGGAACTGTAGCGAAGTTGTCGTTCGTCAATAACGTCGTCAGCGACCCGCAATGTTGTCCTCACGTCGCATGTCGTCGCGTATACCTGTTACATTCTAGCTTACTTCCTGAATTCCTCTGCGCTGGCTGATTCGCAACTTGACGTCGACACTAGAGATGAAGCCCTTCAATATACGTATGTTCACCGCCAGTGTAGCTTTCAATGCCCTCTTCATTGTATCCGCCCCGCTCTCCTCGAGTTTCCCTACTTACGCTCTTCCATCGCTCATCTCTCTCCTATGCACTAATCCAATTAAGCAATCGTTGTTCCGCTCCCCGGAAGATCCTGTTTCCATCTCCTCTTTACCCGTTTCACACCCAGTCTGTGGAGCTCTTCTCCGCCATCCTAGTTTTCCCCTGCGCCCCCCATCCACTTCGACTTTCCAACTTTCTCTCACTCTCTCGTTCTGTTCCGTTCTTTCTTTCGGTTGGTCTGACGTCGCCTGCACATTCTGTGGGGTTTCTTTTATGTTCGGACCTCGGTACAGAAGTCGATCAGAGTTGCAGGGCAGTTTGTGTAGCGCAGGCAACGAAAACGACAGCGACGACAAGATCCGAGAGAAGAATTGCGGAGAGGCAAGAGGACTGAATAGCATGTCGCTGCAGCTTCGCTATAGTACTACGCGCAGCCCCCTGCAGAGCGGGTTTCCGCGGCACTTCCGGCAAGATTTCCGGTAGAACGGAGCTGTTCCGTTGTCTGTTCGTCGCTGGGTCGTTCGGTCGCACGCGCGCTACTATGACCGACGTGACACCCTTGCAAATGAGCGACTGCCGATAAAGCTTACAGCTTTCGACTATTCCCTCGGGCCCCCTCTATATAGAGGTGAGCAGGGGTGTTGAGGTGCCGAGTGAGGTGCAGTCCCGCAACTTCCTGGTGGAAGGGGGTAGCTGCGGAACTGACGCACAATGTAAAAGGGCCGTCACATGGAAGAGGGGTTAAAGAGGAGAAGTCAATAAAGTTGATGAAGTCGTTCGGTGAACAAGAGAGAGTGAAGGGTTTCGAGCTCGTGTCGTGTAGCCGAAGCCGGAGAATTGCGATCAATGAGTAAAAGAAAGATAAAAAGCTGACTGGCCACTAAATCAGCAAATGACCACCAGAAAAGTAATATAATCCAAACTGCAAACCTGTCAGCAAGATGACCTATTTGAAAACGCTAAAATTGGCTGATTTAAGAAGGTAAAGATGAAGTCAAAATCAAGTGAACACGATAGTTTAGGTAATTAAAACAAGCGTTTAGTTGGCATAAGAGATATGTCTATTTTTTAGGCGTTGTTTTTATTTAGCTTATGCGTGATTTTTAGCTTATGTTCATGTTCTTCGGCACAGATCTTTAACTATCCGGCGAACACTCAGCTTCCATTTATTTGTACACAAATTCACACAGAGTACAGGATAGTACACAGTGCTCTATATAAATCCGACAAAGAGCATCTCTTGAAAATCCTCCAGTAAGTTACCATCTAGTTACACTGCCCACTCGCACCATCTCTATAATAACAATGTTACGACCATCGTTCGTCAATTCCATAGATTGCCCCGAGTTTGTGTCTAGCACCACTTCTTTTGCTGATAGCTAGCAGCTGTTGCTCTTCACCTTATTCCTGATTACATCTTCGCGCAGGCATTTCAAATCAAGCTGGTGCCTCAGCTCCTTCAAGGCTAGCGGCCACTGCGAGACAAAAAAGTGTACTAGGGCGTTTGCAAGAAAAATGACTGACTCGTGATGCCAAGCCCGGGCCACGCAAAGCGTTCGAAAGCAGCAAAAAAAAAAACAGCCACATACTCCTTCATTCTGTGATGAAACTGTAGTTGCGCCTGCCATCGCCAGCGTTTCATCCCATCGAGAAAGAGAGACAGAACAGGATGAAGCCCCGCTATAGGCCTCTGACGAGAACGTTGAGTGGATGAGGTTGTGAGGAGCGGAACCTCTCTCTGCATGTATGTGCGTATGTGTGTGCTGAGGAGCGAGGTAGTAAATTGTAATTTACTACAGGAAGAGTCAGTCATCCACGCAGCAGCAGTCAGACAGCAGTCGCTAGGCCGGTCAAGCGCGGCGCCCCGATGGTGGCGACTCAAAGAGGCGTGAAGGCAGTGCAAAGAAGTAGGGGGTGGACTCCTACCTGTTGTTTTCGCTGCTTATACCAGGCAATCATCAACATTGTGTTGCTACTGCTCGAAATAATCGAAGTTTTGCCAATACGGGCAGTGCTGGTTGGCCATGTATGTTTGGTCCATCTTTGACAAATGGACTAATTCCATGTGCCCGATAGGAGGCCATTTTTTTTAGGTTGGTAACGACGAACAGCCGGAGTAATTGAATAGGCTGGGGCGTATACGTTGAAGGTAGTAGCAAATGCTCTTACTCTCGTAAGTCTAAAGGGGGAGAATGGGATTAGTTGAAAACATGAACCGAGTCAACAACGCAGAGTATAATGCTATTATATTGGTGTCGTTCGCGTAAGAACTCGACTTATTAAACTAACTATTATTCAAACTAAAATGCTGCAGAAGAGGAACAATAGATCGTTTGAAAAAAACATTGGAACACAAGTGTTTTTGTTTGCCTGCTTGAAATAACACTCAAAGTTTCGAAAGCAACCATTGTGCACCTATAGGTTTAGTGCGATGGATTAGTTGTATGCGATGTTTTTACCTTCTATCAGTTAAATAGCTAGCTAACAGCTAAGTTAACTAATAAAGTTCCTTCTTAGAGCTATACGCCTAGTAACCGACTGCATTAATCTTTTAAAGTAAGTTACTGAATATAATTTGTTAAATTGGCCTGCACTTTTCTACCATCCGTACTAGCCGAACGTTGTGTAACGTGTTCAGAACTTCATTGAGAATCATGGTATGTTCGCTTGCCAGCAGTAGATTAGCAGTAAACGTTACTAAAGCGCTAAAAAGACTCCGCATACGCTAGAAGCGTATTATCGTGATTCATCAATACGTTTCACAACTTTTTTCTATACTGTCGATCTATATATTTATAAGGTGGCCTACACACCTGATGCACCTGATAAGGTGATATGGTGGGTAAGATGACTGGGGCCACTGTTTGAGCGACAATGTGGACCGTATCTTACTTTTTCTCTCGCTTTCACTGTTTTGGGCTTTACCTCATACTCCATATAGCCCACAAAACCCCTGAGAGTTGTTGCTTCTACCCTGCGAGTTCGCAGTTGGCTTGCCCCAGGACTTATTTCCCTCGTGTTGTTGGTAAACGAATGGGTATGTTTCGGGATGCACTAGCCGAACCGGAGGGCGAACTTAGGACGTCACGAGGCAGGTTTCTACTAAGGGAAAGCTAGTCGAAAGAAGGGCAGTTGAGTGGGCATGCAACGCAAGTGCATTAGTTACTTCACATCTGAATTCTATACTCTCTGTTCGTAGTTCCCATAGCGAATGGCGATGCCGCGCTCTGGCGGGGAAGCAACATAGATAGTTATGGGGCTATGGAACGCTAAGACCGTTTTGGCAGTCGGCGATTCGGTGGGGTGGTTCGCTCCCGTTACCACAGGCGAGCTCACCTAGGGCAGAGCCGATTTAGAAAGGGACGTAGTGGCCCTAGCCTGTCTGAGTTGAGCAAGGAGGTAGTCGGCGCCAGGAATGATAAAACTGAGCGTGGAACGGCCAGCCGAGCAAATGATTAAGTTGAGGCGGTGTTTGTTTGGACCCGCTCGATGTAGCGAAACTTTTAAGTTGTTTACGAGCAAGCGCGAACCCGGGCTACACCATATCTACCCGATTCTGACACGGAATCGTTTTGGTATATTGCTGAATTATAATACGTAGAGTCGCAGAAGAGGGAGCCATGGCAAGGAAACCGGTGAGAGAAGCAAAAAAAATCAGGGTCGAGTCGGCATTGGTAATCGATTTAACTTTAACAATGGTAAACTGTAGTTTTCGATCTTTATACGTAGATTCTCTAGCTGTTCGTGTTGTCGAGATGGAGCGCATCGAGTTTCTATTATAAATAGTGAGGTATATGTGTCGACCTCTACCGTACGGTGATATTACTAATTGGTAATTTCACGTTTACTTGCAATATTTCTGCAGTGCAATATATGACGATACTGCACTGAGTATATGCAATAGCATGCTCGCATACAGAGCCCATTTATGTGGCACTACATACAATACACAATCGATAACCCTTTGTTCTTGTTAAAGGCTGCTACTGGACTTCACACTATGCATTGGCTAATTGAAGCAAGTAATTTAATTATATTGACATGCTGCAGATAAGTGGCATTGTGACATAAAGACACGGTAGAAAATCATAGAAGTTCTTCGTGTTCCGCGTTTTCCCCGTACTCACTTTCGGCTTTGCAGCAACAAGTGAACAGTGACGACAAACACTTCGCGACGTGTATAGGGTTCAAGACACTTGCTTCAGGGCTGCGCTTGGGCTGGGACTTCGGTACAAGAGGAAGCAGCTACTCAAACGGTTGACGCTTATTCCAACCCCGTGTTTTCGGCTGCCTCTAGCGACCCAAAGATATCTGTCTATGTTGGGACACTGTCTTTTGTACGCAAGACGCGGTCATACTCAGCCAGCTTCTGGTTCACGGCTTATGCTATGTACCTTTTTGTCGGCCTTTGCCCTGGGGCTGTGTGCTCGTTAGCTTACAATGCCCCAATGACTCTGTTTCCTCGGGCGCAGTAAGGAAGTGCTCATTCTGAGGGCTCCACTCATCGAGGCTCCCGGTAGGGGCAGAGGTGTCAGACAGGCCCTGATAGCTGTGTTCGATACGAACTTCCATCCAGTGAACTCATTAGCGTATAAGCAGAGCTGTACAACTCGAGCTTCTATCTGGTCGCTCTGCTTTGCATAGAAAGATGTCGTGTTGCGGAAATAAGCTTAGTTCATATAATGGCAGATGATAATTAAGTGAATTCTCTGATTTTTCATCCTAATTCTAAGGAGTCAATATAGTTTATTGCTGCTATTCGGCTAAATCTTTTCTCGTCGAGAGCAGTTGACCAGAGATCTCGACCACAAGTTCTAAGTTGTTCACAGATCTGTAGTTAAGTGAAGAGGTAAAAAGTATGATTTCCTAAGTAACTACTTATGCTTTCGGTAAATGTTCGCCTGAATGGGGTAAGAAAACGCAAGGCAAGGTGACTGATGCTGCAATAGTTCATATACAGGACAACGTATTTTTTTTTGCATTTCCATATAATTATCAATTGCTCTACTCACATAGCTCGTGCAGTATCTATCGCCGGTGAACAACTTCGGATTTTTCTGCTATTCTATTGAAGAGCGCATAAATATTTTATTATTAAGGAAATTAAGCGTTATACGATTCTTTGAGTATTATTTTAATATTTTCACCATGCTCTGGGGACCGTTTTCAAATAATCGCAGTATGCCTAATCCCTATTAATGGTACTAAAGTGTTGGTGCTTTTTCATTCAAAATTGTTTTATATTATGGATTAAACCCTACTATATGGAATCCGCCATCTAGTGTCCTAACATTTACACCCTTTTTTATATACCCATAGTCTCTAAAGCGTGACCTGTAGATAATCGATTCGGTTTAATGTACACGAACGTCTGTTTGCTGATTGATTGTACGAAAACATACGGCCCCCGCTATAATAGTGGCTGGCTGGTAGAAGGTTTTTCGATAGGCCTACCACGTCCTTTCGGATAATGCATTTTATTTGAGTCTTAGTTAGAACAGGACCTATTTCACGTTAAAAATATGGTGACTCAATTTTAATTTATTGCTAGAGCCGTATTATGCTCTAATTTTTGTTTTACGAGCGGGCTCAAATCAATTCATCCAGTCGATGACGTAAAATTATCCCACTAAAGACTACGTCAACCAAATTAATTTTACTATTTCCATGTATTGATTTCCGCCTATCCTACTACTCCGCTGGATAACTCCAAACTACAGTGACATCTTAATATAACGTGGTCTAAAAACTTATAAGTTAAGCAGTTTATGGTTTACACAATCTGTATTTATGATGAGGGCAGTCAGATTCTCTTAGAACTAATGCTAAGTATGACGGAAAATTCTGAACGCAAGAAAATTTGACGTCTAAGATAAATCGCGCTTTCGAGCCACGGCTTCATTACTGCCATTATTTTAATAGTTATTATGGTAATCATTATATTACTGGATGGAACAGTTTATTATTAGTACGAGGATTCAGTTGTGATTCAAAATGCCAGCTCAGCATGCTCAAAAGAAACTTAAAGTGCGAATGAAGGTCCTAAAGGCAGATTTAGCTATGGCTAAAATCAGTCCTGTTTCGGAAATAGGGCTTCGGCGACGATAGGATAGCTAGGGCTAATCATGGTTTTCGGTTGGGACCCTTGTTGGGAAGGCAGCTTTTGTTGAGGACCCTTGAGAGTCCACCAACACTCTTTGAGTTGGCTTTCCTGATAGACCTGGCCGACAGAGGCCTCCATCTAGGGCCGCATAAGGCTGCGGCGGTTTACAGGCGATCACGGAAGTCCAAGCCCTCAGCCATTCACCGTAGTGGGTCCCGACCCACTAGACGCAATGAAGGGCCCTCCAAAGTTGCTGAGATGTACATTCCTTTCTTTAAGACCTCTGTGTAGCACACAGACATTCAGTCTGTGCCCTCATGGATCAAAAGGAGCGATGGACCAACAGCCCCCACCTTTGATCTCTTCGCCTCAAATACGTCGATTCAACAATGTAACATTTATATATCTTCACAAAATACTCTGCATTTTAAACGAATTTCGACCTCGAAACGTACTGTCAGGGTTCAATTACATGGCTACATTAGACTGAAAGGTTTCTGTTTCTTGGCGTCCAATATAATTGGAATTGTATTAACGAAATCACACACCAACTTTGATAACTATGTGTGACGTGTTCGCTAAATTTGCTAATAATAATAAATAGTAATACCTTTTAGCTAAAATCTCGTAAAAAGGATTCGACCCATGTATGAAACGACTCGCCGTGAAAAGGACAAGTCTAAATTTTCGGTGCCTGTTTCTTTCATCACATATCGACCTATCGCTGGCTAGAAAAATGAAATAGGAACTCTGCCAGTGGTGCAGGATAGTCACTAATATGGCTTCCATAAGAAAGATAAAATATCAAATAAGATACAGCGGACACGTTCTCGCATTAGATGCGAGCTGACCACCTGGTTCATGACGTCTAGTCTATTTAGCACGAATTTTGCCTGCTTACTGCATCGAGTGCCGATTTTCTAGTTATTCACAGTCAACAGCCTAGAGGATCGTGTTGTTTCAAGCCTTCACGTACAAGCACCCTATTCGTCTTTATCAGGCTCAATGCCCCCTAAAACGCAAGAAAACCCTCGTATGCTTAAGTCCAAAAAATTAGCTTAACGATATTTTTAAGTACAACTTAAACTTCAGAGCAGCGGAGTTACATTTGTATTATAACGAAATTGTCTAACAGAACATGCTTACGATTTCGATATTTTTGTTCGAGGGAAACTTCTACAAATTGCAATTGAATAGGAACGTTCCTAACATACCGCAGGTCCATCTAACTAGGAGCTTTGTGAAGGGAGTGGTCGCTGCATATCATTGGTGGTTCCGCGGCTCCGGCGTATGTACCTCTTACAATGGATTACTGACCCACTAACTGTCTAATTGCCTAACAAGAGTCCATCTATTAAGCGTGAAAGAAATAAATCGTATTCAAAATAGGCGCCGCGTCATGAGAAAAAATCCTAAATGATTCATCGCGTGAGCTAAGTTCATAAGTCTTCTTTGTCGACACGTAATGAGCTCTGAGAATTTTCGAATGGCTCAAAATTAGTAGCAATTTAAGGGACGGATTCAGCTTGTCCTCGGATATGTATCATAAGACGTTCATCACCGTAACCCATACCATGAATATTCCCGGTCTCTTGAGTCAAAATACATTATTCACGCAATAATCAAACGGTTGGAGAGACTGGCAAACTTTCAATGGCCATTGAAAAAGCTTACGAACTGCGACCTTAACATAGAGAATAGGCCTCACGCCATCTGGGAGTTACTCCAGTAATTGGGTTCATGACATTTATTTGGGGTCGCATTGATCTGTCGTGTTAAGCAGTCATTTCAACGCAATTTCTATTATAGAAGCCGTTGGTTCGTCTACATTAAACATTTTCTTTAAGTGATGTTTCTAAAAATGTTGTTATATGTCTGTTTGTGTCAAACTTGTTGCTTCACTTTATTCAGTTTCATTGTAGAGTTCAAGTGGTCCCCCTCACAATTTACCCACTTTTGCTTCTCTTCTCCGTTTTAGCCTTGCCCAAAATAGAGCCAATCCTATTCCACAGCCCTGTTGCTAATACTGATGCTCAGTTCATCTCGAGCAGCGCGGCTCAAAGACGTCTTTCTAAAAAATACGTGCCTTCGAATTTGCCCCTTCTGTCGAGACGTCAACACGAATCGACAGCGACTATTACCTGAACCTTCCTCGTTGGACCAAAAACATCACTACGTCTCCTTACGCTGACGTATGGTTATTTAGATATAGTAGTTAAGCAAAGAGAAAAAGTAAACTACAGACTTTTAAGCTTCTGCGAAAGCTGGGCTTAAACGTGCTTTAGAACGTGCTTTCAAAGACGATCGAAGTAGCGATTAGTGCGTTTGAAACCGAATGCCATTGCGAAGACTGCCATTTGCCCTGTTAGCATTAACTTACATTGCAGAATTATATATATGCATGTCCGACAGAAACTTAGAAGCTAAGATCTTTTCAAGCTGAAACTAATTAGCGTCTATCATTTGTCAGCCCTACTTTAAATTGTACTCGTGGGGTAAAGTATAAGTTATGAGGACATATTTGTACCGTATATGTCGCTTTGTATATCATCGCCACTGTTTTACGTACTCGTCGTGTGCGATTAAAATTCAGATCGGTCAATTTGAATTGTTTTCCATGTTTTTTGTAAGGGTAAGTGTGTATCTCGATATTCATGCCTGAGCGTAGAAGTTCAAACATGCCTGAAAAATGTTTGTTTGGTTGATCGATAACGAGTTAATTTCATACTTAAAGTTAGAAGTTTCATTTTTGGCTGACAAATAAACATTAATTGGAATTACGAGATGGGACTATACTATTAACGACATCTAAGCATGTGGCCAAAATTGTTCGCGGCAGCTGTGAAACTATAGTTTCATAATTATCTTCCAACCTGTTTTTTAAAGCATCGATTGACAGAGTACAGCGACTGATCAACAAAGATTTCGGTCACGCACGAAGCGTCTTGAGATGAAGTCAGTATGGTGACACTTTCAATAAACTAAAAAGTCTGCTAGGATAGCGTTTCACTCAATATAAGGTCTATATTTATATAAGCAATAAAATATTGAAGTGTGGAGACAAAATAGACCAAAGGGACATGTGGTGAAAAGCAGTTGGCAGGAAAAAGGCATCTGCTACCGTTTCAGTTGCTTCTATTGTGTGGACGGCGTACACCGTTCTAAGGCCCGTGCCCGCCCAGGACACTAATCTGGAGCGAGTCCTGTCACGTAGCCGCATTAGTCGTTTGCCCCTCTCGAATAGCGGGCGGCACGAGCCCGTTGCCCTGCCTCATTTTCGGCTCGCTCTCTGTCCCACTTCGTCCTTTCTTCAAGCTGCTTTTTCGTCCCCCTTGACAAAATCTGTTTTTACAGTGCTCACAGCTCTTCGATGCTAACGCGCCGTAGATTTCCTTTATTCTTTTTTGTTCTTTCGTTGGAGAGACGAAACGGAAATTGAATTGTCTCGCTGTTCGAGTTCCGCGCAAAGCCCAGAAAACCAAAAAGAGGCAAACAGCTCCAAGTGTCTGCTTGATCGGCGCGTCAGCCCTGTCTGCAGATCCTTCCTCCTACAGCTTTTCTTTTGTTGCTTTTAAGAAAGAACGGAAAATACACTGGTCTTAAGATACAGCGCGACCACTCACGTTTATTGGCTTTGAAATCAATTTGTAAATAAAGACGTTTACAGGATCAGTACAATGTCACACATTTTCTGTTAAATCAGTGTTTTTTAAGCAGGGCGCTGGCAATTTGGAAAAGCTTAATGTGGTATTATGGACGATAAGAGATCGATACTTGTATATGTAGTTCATGGGGTCGCGCTGCAATTCAGCTTTTGACTAGATCCCTTAAATCTGCTGAGATGTTATCTATAATATATGATCTATAATATATTTATCTATAATATATAGATAATGACTGATCAGATTCACTTTCCATTTTCATCAGTATATATTTAGATGCATAACGTGTTTTTGAGATGATAAGGCCATCAGTAATCTTTGCATTTATAACATCGACATAAATTCAACTAACTGCATGCTTAGTAACTGAAGCATGGTTGCTAGAAGATCACGGACCACACGTATTTTCTACATCTTGATATGAATATTGTGCCCCTGATTATCCTCCGCAGGTTCAAGCATTATTATTGTGAATGCTGGATGCATATTGTTAGCGTGAGCAACTTCTACCTTAGAGGGGCAGTTCTTTCTAGCTCCTTTGATGGATCATAAGACACACCCTACTGCCTGTTGCAGCAATCGGAAAACTACCTTCCTAATCCATATCATGCAATGCATTTGAGCCATTTATTTGGATTTGACCCTAAGCCGGACGGCGTTCTGTAAATTGCCTCTGCTATCCAAAAACGCATGAGCGAAAAGCGTATCGTGCGAGTTGTTTACCCTTTACTCTGTCACCTTTCAGACGTATTATGCTTAGAGATTTCTATATTGTTTATACCCAACATACATTATTGTCAATTAACACTAAGATTTACAGGGGCGGACGGGGGCATAACTGATCCATTGTTTTTTTTCTATAACCTTTCCTATTTTCATATTCGCCCTAAATAGAAGCGGCATTATCTAGTTGCACATGTTCGTTGTGCCCGGGCTTCTGCTCGATCACCAGCGTCAGCAACGATACGCGCTAAGAAATTCTAACAACATTTGTCAACTCGAGCAGACAATAAAAGCAGACCTCCAACATACTAATAGCTTGTACCGTCTAATCTATAAAATATTATCACGTCTGACATGTCACGACGAGATACCCCCTTCGTGCACTCCTTTCCGCCTAAACGAACGCAGGAAGGAGCAGGAAAGTCCAGAGAAAGCAAGAGACTAGCTATTGGGAGTAGGGGCACGACAGGATCGAAGTAACGGGGCTCGGATCACCATCATAGCATCATCTGCCGACGCTGTCTGCTCCCTCGGTAAGATAATTCCTATTGAGAGTTGCTAGATTCCCGCTTTATTAGTAATGCAGCGAGTGCTTTGTGAGCGGACGTAACTGGCAACGAGCGTTTCGCAGACTAATTTCGAGGTGTCAGAGAGGGCGCTTCCCAGATAAGGGGAGTGGACAGTGCACATTTGCGAGTGCTCTACGGTTTAAAACAACGATGACAAGAACTCAAAGTTAATGCCCAACGAATACGGTTTCCGTTTCCCCCATTCGCTACCCCCAGTAAGGTGCGGAACAGTGGCAGTCTCTACTAGTCTACAGCTTCCCCGGTTGACGTGAGTATGTCTTGTATTATTCGTTTGTCCGTTTGCATTACAGATAGTACAGAAAACAGAGCATGTCAGCAATCGAGTTTCTCCCTCGTCATGAGAAGTACTTACAGCATAGAGCTATCCCTTGAAAGCCGCAAGCTCTTTAGACGAGGCGCCAGCAGCATCTTTAGCGTCTTTGATGGATGGGTAATTGGGTTTCTGTCAACGAGCGATGGCATGCCTGTAACGACGGCAGCGGCAAAAAGTTCAATAATAACGTCTTATATCTAATCTGGGTGCAAATTAACTGGTTACTTAGTTCGAAATAACAACTAAAATTAGAAAGTTTTCCTAAAATTGGTATACAAAACGACGATTTGAAAAATAGCTGTTTCGTATAACGAATAGCCACCATTTGCCCTCTCTCTTTCTTTATATATATATATATATATATATATATATATATATATATATATATATGTACACGTATGTTTAATAAAAACAATTGATATGACGATTTACATTATGAACAAGATAAGCCTAATTCAAGTCTTGTCCAGAGATCACGTGCTTTGTGCTTTTAGAACTGTCTAATATTCTGAATTTTATCATTTGAAGTTGCTCTTCGCCCATTTGGCTGAGCGCTTTCTGCGCGCACTCACAGAACGATAGCGTCGCACGAGGCTCTTGCTCTAACCCTTGCTGCGTCATTGCTCGTTAACGATAGTCACTCGCTTCGAACAAAGAGAACCAGCGTTAGAGCCGTCGTTGTAGGAAACAACCGGAGGGAAGGTAGAAGTGTCTTTCGGGTTGCTTACCCCTCCGTTATTCAGCTTCTTCCTCTGCTCGAGCCGCGTGTTGCGCAAGTCAAACCTTTATTCGTAGCATTGGATTGGCGTAGTCGAGTGCCTCACTCTTCACGTTAGTTGGCTCCTCCGTCACTGGCTGGTTCATTTGTTACGCTTAGTCTTCCGACAGACGACAACCACTCGGTCCACTGAAATCTCGTCCAGCTTTAGCCCTGTTAGAAACGCCGCGAACGAAGCATGCACGGAGCAGCCAGCAGCAATTACCGGGATTATACTCAGCAGAACTCAGCCTCTCTCTCTTTCTGCTTCATTGTCAAATAAACGAAAACGATGAAAAAGTATGCCAGATCGTTGCCGAATTAACTATGCTACGTACCGCCTCGTTCAGTAGTACCGTGCACTCGTAGATTTTTTAGGGTGCTGCTTAACCCATGTGACCTATAAACCTTGCTCCGCGTTCATTGCTGCTTGTTAGATTAGGCTCTTAAAACGCAAGGGAGGTACAGTTGGAAGTTGGCGACTGCCCATTCAGCTACATCCGTAACCAAGATTTAGATAGCAATTAGTATACGTTAAGGGGCGTTGTTCCTCGAAGGGTAAGGCCGACAGCATCGTATATTCTGGAAATTTTAAATGCAAATTATCCACTGCGAGCGGAGAGAGCCGTTTTCTTGCTAGTGATTAAATGTTGTAGGTTGACGGCGACCGAACCGGATGACTTGGAGCCGCTGACGAATGCCTAAACTGCAACTTCTTAATAAATAACATATTGAGTGGCGGAAAAGTATCGGACAGTCGTTTAAGTAGACGGGAATAAAGTTCATATATCAGGGAATATGAGTTGACGTCTTGCACATTCAGATTACCATCTGCTCTGATCTCTGTCGAACCCCCCTAATGACGTTTACTGAGTCTGAATGAAGGGTTGCAAAAATCGCTTGCTATAATCTTGTGCTCAAGTTCAACGGCTATGGAACTGTACTGTTACCAGGAAACCAGCAGAATGTTACCGATTAGAATGGCGCGGATTTACTCAAATTTTCGAATAGAAAAAAAAGATACCTGATTCAATCTTGGTCCTAAAATTGTCAATGCTTTTTCGGCTATCCAATAAAATGCTAGAGCATGGCGCCTAAAATTAAATTTAATGCACTGTCATTTCGTCACAAATGACGATTGTGTGCCGGAACGTTATGTCACTAATCTTCCCTAACGACACCTTCACAGTTTGGTTTCAAACAACCCCGCGATCAAAAGCTTCAAGGCCTTTGAATATGGGGATGAACAGTAATTTTGCGTTTTACACTTTAATGCGGTCCTTTTCAATGTAAATAAGAATTGTTTGACGAGATTCATGTATCCTACTGCAGGCCGTCATTACGCATTTTGCCATTCGACCCCAGATGGTCTCTTTCATGCTGGCTTTAATTGGAAAAAAGAGTTCACAGCCGTACAAGTCAACGAACTATCTCTTCGTGACGCAACCTTGAAACTAATCAATTCTTAGACATTTTTTGTGTATTTTACTTGCGTCAGTAGTGTTCCACCTTCGTTGATACTACAGTGTGCTTTGTTGCGCCTTCAACCGCTACCCTAGCTGCCAAAGATGTCCTTAGAATTTCTCCGATTTGAATCTAATTAGTTGTAAATGATGATTAGGCTGTACTGTTGTATTTATATTATATAGTACGAGTATGTCAAACAGTGAAAGAAAGCGCAGAAAGATATGAAATAATGGTCTTCAAACTGGATTCTTTTCAGTTTTGCAATAACCAGCCATAGCCAGATATTTTTGCGGTAAACTGAAATTTACACCCGTCAGAGCGCGAAACCTTGAATAAAATGGTGAAGAACAAGGTTACCCGTTTTGTCATTTTAATGAATTAGAAAAAAAGGCTCCGCTAAGCTTTAAACAGGCCGCGCGTAGGGAATCTATTATGCTTTTTTTTGCAGACAGTAGCACGCTTTTGTCTCACGAACTCACCTCAAAAGCTATGGTAAATGCCAGTTTCCTGCGGAGAATAGATCGTCCAAACTTGTCCCATTCGTTTCTGGGCTCTCATTAGTAAAGATCTGCATTTATCCCTGATAAGTTCCTGCTGAGAAAAGCATCACTAAGTATTTTTTCTCAGAGTTATTGGCAGTCCTCATAATTTGTCGAATTCCGTTAGATTACACGGTAAATTTACCATCCCTATCTTGACGATGTTCAACCTGACAGGTCGCTTGTGAAGTCTACTTCGAGTACCATCTAGACTTCGCACCTGTTTCTAACAGGACGAACGTTTCTTTCAAAGACGCTGATGTTTTTGCTTCTGAACGTTTTATGAGTTCTTTAATGCATCGCCTGTGTCTCTCTTTAAATTGAGTTATTTTTCCGCATTGCTTGCTTTAAATACAGAGGTTGGACGCCAGCGTCACGTTTTGTAAAATTTTAACAACAGAGGTCTCCAAGCATTTTATGTAATAAGATCATTTGCGGATTTCTGTTTGTTGTGCGCGACTTTCTACCAAGTGTCATCATTATTAGTAATTATCTAAGGTCTAGTCAACAGTACAAACAATTCACAATTGTTGTCAAGCAGTTGTCGACTTTATTCTGGATCGAAATGTATTTTTGTAAAGCAACACTTACTAATTTAAGTTTGAAAAATATAGATAGATTATATAGAGGCCCAATTTAAAAAAAATCACGCCAATCAGCATTCGAATCGAAGTTGAGCAACTTAATCGCAAAGGTCCTTTAGCTAATTTCTATAAGATTAACTTCGTTAGATTGGCGTACATTACAGCTACAACAAATGCACGCATGGATATCGTAGGCTGCGGTTTAACAAAAAAACGAATTGTTATCAATAAACGTGAGCTGCTATCAACCGTTTATAGCAACAGATCATTCGTACAGGTGTCGTACGTGCATTTAGCTGCATTATAACGTAGCTTGAACGATGGTCAAGGGAATGCTCTGACAAATACACCAATAGATACTCCTCGACGACGTTTGACACCTTGAAGTTCCGCGCGCTGCGAGATTTCATAAAAAATGCCGCTTTGACTTATCCTACGCAGCCTTTCAACGAATTCTTGTGTTCCCTGGGATCAGACGAAGTAAGATCGGCCATGTCAAGCAATACACCTATATTTTTGATACACTTTCCACTTTCTGATGCATAAAGAAAGCCTCTATGGCTTTCTTCACGGCCTGGCCTGGCTTCTTCTACGTTGAGGTGAACAATGTTTGGGAGGAGTGGAGCAACGTGGGCTAAAGTGCACTCAGTATAATATTCAGAAAGCTTGTTCCCTTTGCTACTTGCGTCCAGCCCTAGAACAAAGTTGGCCACAGCTGTGGCATTGGATAGTCCCGTTCGCAGGCCGATAGTCCTATCCAAAGTTTATATACCAAAGGCCAAACAACACCCAAAGCCTAAGCAGGGTGGCAAGCCGCTCCGCGAGTCCTGTTTGGCGCCGCGTACACGACGTCTATGGCTTCCTTTTGTGGCGCGCAATGGTGTACAATGTTCGTTTGAGCTTTTGCTGCTCGCAAAGGGTGGTAGGTTGTCGGAGAGGGGCTCCCCTTCTCCGAGAGTCAAGCAGAGATTCGAGGACCGCAACCCTGCTGCCATCGGATGTTCGCAAGGAGGAAACCAGTCAACCAACCAGTGACCCAGCTCCCGCCACTTCGGAGTTCGGAAGTTACACGACTTAGGCGGCGGCTGCTTTCCTTCCTGCGCGCTGAAGCGCTTCGGGGTACTCCGAAACGCGCCTCGGTTCACGGCACCAACGAAGACGAGAGAGGTGAGCGAAATTGGGGACGACGTCGAACGAGATTACGCGCCGTCAGCTTCTTCTCTAGTTCCTCACAGTTTCTATCTGCCGACTTCAAGCGCCAACCCGACCTCTACCTCACTAGACGCAATATAAGGATTCTGCCGTCTCCATCCTTTATTCTCCTTCGTAGTTCTACTGGGTAAAGCTTTGAGAGTGTCTTCAACACAACCCGCTCACTCACATTTTCTACTTTTGTTACTTTTAAAATCTATTGATAAACTGCTTGTCTACAGGCACAAGGACACTGAAAACACCTTAGCGACACTTTTCATGTCCAAGTTGTAATTTGTCTACACCTATTAATCACGCATGAGACAACCGTAATTATTAGGAAGACAAAGAGAGTAAGGAGTTTCAGGTAGTCGTCAATCCTACTCTTATTATCAACAATACTCTCTTGTGTAAGGCTCTTTTTTAAACAACAGAGAATTTACCTTTCGATCATGTTATACCATTGTTTCTAACAAATTTCACAAAAATCTATCTTAGTAATATATCGTACGTTTCATAGTCGAATTTCTGGTAGCTAGAAAAAGTCTCGGTCAGTTTCGCTATTGTCTCCTGTTGCCTCGATGATGCTCAGTCCTCATCTGCATTTCTCTCTGATTCGCTGGTCCATCAACCGGTATTATGACAACAGTTGCCAGCGCTTGCCACGTAACGGCATGCATGTGTTTCATGACTGCCTTAGCTTTACAGGAAGAGTCTGCTGCTTACTGCGCGGTCAGTGTTGTTGTTGCCCCTATTGTTGTAAGTACCCCTTCATGGGATAGCCCTATCACGAAACATGTTGTTGCCTCAAAGAACAGCACGCGATGCGTCGTAGTCGACGAAGTCCTCATCCCGTTACGGGTCGCTGGCCCGAACAGTTCAGCAGTGAGAACCGATGAACGGATCGAGGGGCTGGATTCGGACGCAACCGAGAATGGAGGAGAGAAGACGTAGAAGCGGAGGTCGAGTTTTACAAACCATCGTATGGGGCGGGTACGTTGGTTGCGCTTGCGGCAGGAAATCACGCGAAAAGAACATTGGAATCTCTCAGCATCAACGCGCATGCTTGTCGTTACCATTGTTGTTAGTGGTTCCGGAGGTCGTCTGCTCAAGTGGCACGAGTAGAAAAAGCGTGTGGGCGGCGTGCAGTTGTTGTTGTTGTAGTTCCAGCTGTTGAGGTAGAAATGGCCATGGTCGTCAACAATGGCAGCATTGTTCGCGCAAAGTGAACCGATGTCGATGGCTCTTGATGGGGGAAAAGAATAAATTTGTTTGGACTAGGGACTTCTGCCGGTTATGCTAGTCAGTCAGCCCATTTGCCAGCCAGTTGGTCAGATGTCCGATTGCTCGCAAAACGTCGGGGAAACTAAGGAACTGAACATTGGCCGCGTATTCACTGAACAGCGTACTCTTCCTGAGGAACTGGTAGTGAAGGGTCAGCAACAATGATTCAGCCTGCGATTCAGAGATGGTTACCCAACAAGTTTTTCTTTCGAGTTCAAATAGAGGCCGCGGATCAAACTAGCAAAAGTGTGTGGTCGACAAGTGTCCGACCCTTCGAAGCCGATGATTTTCTACTTAACGATACTTTGAACTCTTGCTGTGTTTTGAGTAACCTCGAAATTTGCTTACGGACGATCGTTCCATTTCGTTCGCCCTA
Organism: Varroa destructor; assembly: GCF_002443255.2. Lineage (NCBI taxonomy): Eukaryota > Metazoa > Arthropoda > Arachnida > Mesostigmata > Varroidae > Varroa > Varroa destructor. Next base: position 23,315,060 of record NW_019211460.1, read on the forward strand.
ACCGAATAAACCTTTCACCTTCCTATAGAGCAACAGGCAAACAAACAAGCCAAAATAAAGAACACCACCACAGAAGAAATGGCAGGTATACTATGTGAGTTTCAGAAGCTGTTCTTCGTCTCTCTTTTACTTTCTTGTTTCGTTCGACGATCCGGCACCTATACCTACACTGGAGTTTGTGTGCAAGTCGTTCAACATGTTCAAATGTATCGTTTTCGCTGTTCCGATTTGCTGCCGTTATCATCGCGGTGACGTCGCATCGGCTTACGCATATCGTTCGCGTATTTTATTCAGGACGACGCCACAGGACGAGCACCGAAAGGACTTGAACACCACCGAGACAGACGTATAGAAAGCGAAGAAGCGATGTTAGCTGGCTATTGTTCCCCCCACAGACCCTGAGGGCGCAGGTCTTGAAGCCGTATGCCCTTGTCTTGTTCGACGGCATAGGAAAGACAAACGGCGGCAAGACAATCCGCAAACAATCCCTCGCAGCGACAGAGTCAATCGGGCACTTCGTCACCGATGCAAAACAGATGACGGTCCGCCTATAGAAGAGAATGCCCACGAAGATAGTCATGTCGTCCGCAGGCAACGGTCGCAAAGGAAAATGAGACCGAGACATACAAACGCTGCAAAACAAGCGAGTGCTATACTAAGCTGAAACAGGTTGAAATGCTAGGTTGTGTGGTTTCGTTCAAAAATAGCACCAGAATCGAAACAATTTATCATTAAAGTATCCTGTTTGTCGATGTTGTGAAGGAAGTGGGGGGTTGCGCAGTACTTTGCCTTGTCTAGGATTGCGTCTGTTGTCAGCCTCTATCGACTTCACGGTTTCGCCACGCACCTAAACCACGAAGAAAGGAAAGGCAACGGGTAGATCGTGGAATGTAACAGAAGGAATGCCACGTATGCAACAACAGTTTGGGGACTGTACGCCGGACGTGGCATTCGGATTTCTGTGCAGAAATTCATCGCCAAACCAAAGCGCGCGACGGGGGGGGGGGCGGAGGGGGTGAGGCGGATGGAATGTCGACAAGTAAAGTGACGAGTTATTCGAGGAAGGCGCTTCACTGTCGATGGAGCAGTTAACGAACTGAGCATAGCCCCAATGACACAACACAACCTTCGCCCTCAATGAATAGACATTGTCGAGAGGCAGCAATAGCTATTGACTTCATTTACTTCGTCTATTTCTACGGTTTCTGTAGATATCATACATGTGTACTAGTTTACTAAAGTTAACAAATATGTAACATATATGTTGTGGACATGTATAATGAACACGTATAACTGGCTAGATATTCAAGTTTAAATATTGAATTTATAGCTTTACAAAATTTGCAGATTTCACTCTCATTGGATTCGTGCTATTCTTGCGTGTTTCAGTTAATAAACCCCGTGGACTATGAACTGTGTTATAATAGGGCATCACTATTACTTCTGTTTTTCTGCTTCCGTCAATCTTAATTGAAGTTGACGAAATTAAGGGATATGCTTCAGCCATGTTTCGTTTCCCTAAAGACTAAACCTATCGCGTGCCGGAGTGGCAATCAATAGGCCTACAAGGCGGTTTTGAATTGTTACGCGCAGGCGTTGTATCGGTTTGAAAAATGCGGGCTTTACCTAACGCTTGGTTTGTCTTCTTGGATGGAGGTTCTGTGTGTAGCAGTCGAACCAGTCTTCAAAGTGAATAACTGCTATTTTTGATTAACAGTTGTTTCAGGCTCTCGATTGTGACAATAATGACCATTATTGCTCTAGCTTTTCTATTTTACCAGTTAAGGATCTTCCTATAATCGTTAGCGCCAGGCTAGACTATCTAAACGAGTCGACCATTGTAAGGTCGTGCAGTTGAAACGACGTGAATCATTGCTGGCAAGTCTTCTTCCTCTTCTGAACTTCTTAGCCTTGTCTTGATTTTGTTTAGTTCATAACGCAGTTGAGTAATAGTAATAGAAGTTATTTTTAACGCATGTTGCAGATGGAATCTGCTTCCGTCAATCTTAATTGAAGTTGACAAAATTAAGGGATATGCTTCAGCCATCTTTTGGTACCTGCCTAAGGATCTTATATGTTTCGTTTCCCATCCTCACAAAAAGATGCCGTTGTCTGATTAATGAACGGAAGTTTCTGATAAGAAGTAGGAACGGTGAAGAACTAAGGTTATTGCTTCGTGCGAGTCCTACCATTTGTTTAACTCCGTTCCTCTATGCGATACCATTATCAAAAGTAATGGTATTACCCGGTCCACTCTTTGTGAAGTTATGAACGAAGTTCAGTGACGACGACCAATGGACATACTGAATTCGTGTGTTGCGAATGAAGAGAACTGTTAAAGGTGTACTGAACGTAAATTTCATTGTTTTCTTTTCAGGGGGTGAAACAAATCTAGTAATTAGTAGTGAGATTGAAGCCTTTGAAGCTCCTAGCTAACGCCTAGCTTCCCTTTACGCGGAGCAATAAACATTCAAGGCTAGTAAAAGTTAAAATTGGTGGCTCTCAACGTCGATAATTGTCATTAATTATTCCCAAAAAAAATGTTCCAGCGCAAATAACTGCCTTATCTTAGTTACTTCACTGTACTTGAGTACCGTGTATATTCTGACCGGTGTCTGTCACACTTAATTGTGAAGCGTTCGCTCATAGCCTAGAGGATTGCAATTTTTCTCAGTCCGACATCTCATTATTTGGTTCACCAGGCAGGTGCTACACGGATATGTCCCCTTGTATACAACTATCTTATGTCATCGATACTTGTGGTAGCGGGTGTCTGTTTTGGTCGATACTATCTCGTTGCTTCAGGGATACATCCTCGATGGTTGCGTTCGGCAGCCTCTGTTCCCAGAAGCCGCTGTATTAACTTACTGACGTACCATAGACCGACGTCCTCGAAGCGAGTGACGCCAGCGCCGACTCCTGCGTATTAGGGGACCTAGGAGCTACTTGCAGTAGCGAGCAGTTAATCTCACGCCCGAGCGGTTCTAGTAAGCGATAACTCCTGACAGATAGCCAGGTCAGTATGGTAGTGTCGACTCTTCCTCGCAGTTTATTATCCTACCGCATCCTAGATGTCACCCCGTTTGCCTATCTTGCATCGACGTAGCTAGACATTAGGGGGTCCGGATAATACAGCACGTGAGATTAGTTTCATGAACGCTTTTTGGAACATTGCGAAACGTTTAGTAATTATCGTATAGTACACGAGATGGCACAGTAGACTGACTTAAAGAAAGAAAAGATAGATCCTTTAGCAAATTACGTCACGATCTACTAAAGGGTCTAGTCGTATTTCGGTTAGCTAAATACAACGCCAAGACAAAGCTGCAATAGATCGGCTAGAATAAAAGAGGCATCGTTATGATCGCATGAAATCGTAAAGAAAAAAACAGTGATGGACGCCGGCCATTCTTATGTGGAGTGCACGACTAAAGGCCAGAGCTTTACGTATTACGGCAGTTGTCATTTCGATTATGGTAACCGGACGTCTAGCAGAAGAAGTAAACAGAAAATCTATGTCGGTTTAGCCGTGAGCTATCCTTCTGTGCAGCGCTATTTATCGCCATAATATCGCTACGTTTATAGAATAATAAATATCATGTGTTTCATTACTTAAGTATTTCCTAAGCTAATTAAGCATAGTTCACATTAGATATCTCCTCAACAAACATTTGCCCGCCTCGACATCATGCTTGTATGTTCCACTGACCTACAAACCTACTGATCAAAGGCTATCGCAATTTAAGGTTGGACTTGATTGCCTATGACGAGCATTGTGTATTCTTTATAGGTCGCTACACCGATTTTCAAACAGTAGAAACAGCGCAAGAGGACGAACAGCAGTTAAGAGAGATGTTTAACTGAGTACCCCCCTCCTCCCCCCCCCCGAATTGGATTGAAAATACTACGATAAGGAAAATTGCCTATAATCCGCTCAGCAATCGGCTTGGAAGGAAAAAAATAACTTTTTTTCCTTATATTCTTCCACAGAAGCGTCGCTCGTGTCGGTTATAGCTAGGACACTATATGGTGTACTAGCTACGCGCGTATCAGTAGTAAAGGGTTTGTAAAATATAGAAGCCTATGCCTTATGAAATGACAGTGTCGACCACGCCCTGTGTTGTTTTTCAATGGAAGAAATAAACAACTTACTTTTATGGAATTCTGTAAATGTACTCATGCCTGTATCTGATCAATATTCCAACCTTCGCGATTATTACCTGTTTTTGTTAGACATTTTGTGTAGTGTTTGTTAGGGAGCTATTGCTAGAGCGAGCTATATGGCAGACCTATCTCGGACGTAAATAGTGATATCCGTTCCAATAAAAGCAACGCGTTTCAAAGCGTCTCTCGTAACGTGAGGAAAAAATTCAGTTTAAATTGGCAACTAGAGTCAGATATATCGACTATTGTATTAAACATTGCAAAAGATTGTACACCTTTTGTCATAGTCGACCCGAGTTCCACTACAAAGCGACCTAAAAACTGTTCGGTAATCCGCGTTTTCATGAAATCAATTTTGGTTTATACTCAAGTCCCTTTTCGTCCGAATTTAGAGTAATCGCCGGGAGCTTTCTGTTCAGGTAGGTACACCACACTAATTGCGGTAATGATGCGGGATAGCATATCACAGTGTAGGTTGTCGGAAAACATAGCTCACTTCCTTCAATGATCATTTTTATGGGGTAACGCAGAGTCTCGTCCTGATATGCCACTCGTTCGTCCGAAACTGTCGTACACGTGACGAATTTTATGGCAGCCGAAAATGAAGAGTCCCAGCAGAAGGGAAACCAGGGCAGCGATTAGGTCAACGTCACCTCTCGAAACCGCAAACCACAGCAGAACAACCGCCGCAGTGATCGTCGTTGAGATTGGATTGTTTGCAATAAGCGCCGAGTACTGAGCAAAAGTCGATCTAGCCATGTTCAATCCAGCCAGTCAAAGCGTCCTGTTTTTTTTTTTTTACTTGAAAATTGCTTACGATAATGAACAATTTTGCTTTCGTTGTTTTCACAATTCACCGGAAATCAAATGGCTTGCTAACCTCGCTTGAGCGTGTTATGTTAAACAATGCGCTAGCCGATAAAATGCGCGCATCCGTCACACAGTGAACAAACACGATGTTGATAACCATAAAGACGTCAATACTGTATATGCTCACGGTGGTGAGATGATTGAAGGTGAGGCGGTCTGATTTCGAAATTAAACGTAATTGAAAAGCTCAGTTGTAGAAAGCAATGCTATGACAAGACAGTACCGGACCTAAAACTCGGAAACATCTGTTTGTTCGAAGTAAATGAAATGCTATAAAAGACTATGGAGGTTTTCGGTAGAGTCTTGGATTATGAAGTTCCCATCACCTACCTGGTGCTGAGAGCAACCTTTGCCGCTTATGAAGCTGTGTACAGAAACTCTAGTATCGAACGTGGGTCGTAGTATGTTCGCCTATATCGCGATAAGCGAAAAGTAAGGTGTTCGATAAAGAAAACGGAACGCGCTTGGGTTATTGTACGAACTTTTGAAACAGCCGGGTCTACCATTGTGAAAAGGAATAAAACTACCCTTTGCATTAAGCTGAAATCAACTTCTATTGAGGCACATGTTTGTGCTACAATCTTTCCAAATACACACCACGCTCGCGATAAATGTACAATAACCTAAAGCTCCTTCAGCTGCAGTCTAGTCTTCAAAAATAGACCTGAACATAGCTAAGCGTATCCGTATCCCCCCAAATATCGCGTTATTCGGATCCCTTTGCGTTTCAGCTGAGCGCAGCAGAGTGAATTGTGTATCCATAATGATACGCGAGATAGAGTTTCGCAGTTTCTTTTTTATAAGCCAACAAACCCTTAGTTCGTGACGCTCGCGACCGACCGTCTCGTTATTCGTTCCGAACTCGGGCAAGAGAGTTTCCTGCTGCTTGATGGTCGCCCAGGCCCCATCAAGCAGCAGGAAACCTCACCGCCGCGTCTGCCTTTGTCGAGCAAGGGGAACTTCCTATGAGCCTGCAGCCCCCCGGTGTAACCACATAGCAACGAGGATGCCATGAGGCACTCAGCACAAGGATAGCCCTTCCTGGTGCTGTCGCTTACTTCGTCTAACAACAGTGCCCGCTGAGTGAATGGATGAGTGAACTGCAGATTCTGCTCAGTCACTACGAGTGTACAGTACGAGTGTATGCCCCTGTGTAGACGTCTGACCACAGCGAACCCTGAAACTCCGAGTGAAACGCAACGCCGGTCGCCCAGGATCGCATGGGGATTTGTTTAGATAAACATGAACTAACGAAGACGTGGTCAATTCGATTTGTATCGTATGCTGTTGCGTTCGTTGCTTGACAAGGTCGAACCAATTGAACAGAATTCGAAAGAAGAGCATTTTTTGGGGTTAGTGCCTCAATGTATCAGTCTCCGGAGGTCGAGCAGTCGTCGGCAGCTGCGTTTGGTGCGTTGGAAATGCAATGTAGTAAACCTCGCATAGACGAGTGCGTTTTCTTGTTCCTCGTAGCCATGATCACTTAGTTTGCCCGATACATGTGAAAAGGCAATGGTAAAAAGTTATGGAAGCAACCCTTCTATAATCGAATTGTATTTGATGCAAGGTGGCGCTAGTTGTATATAGGCCGATCGGGGTGGGCTGTCTCGACTATTGTTGGTTTGGCTCAATTTACAAAAGTGAGAATCAGCTTGACGCGTTGCGTATATTGTAGGCAACGTCTTCTGTGACGGCGAGCGATCCTCTTACGTGGATATCCTTTAAAGATTTTACTGTAGCAATAATAAAAGACCCATCACAGGATGTTTCGACGAAGTGCCACCGCCCAAAGGAGGGATCCAAAGGCAAGTATTAAAGACGATCATGCTTTCAACATCCAGGTACAACAGGAACGTGATTTTATAGAAGAGTAACCCGAATTCAGCAAAGCTCTTTAGTTATCGTCTTTTTCGAGATCCATATTTAAGTTGTGTATTTATATAAAAATAGAGGAAAAAGATCATGGAGGATTACTCGTTCAGAACGCGTAATTCTCGACAAAATCATCCCAAACTCTGCGAACTTAGAGTATAATATAAACGGGAACTTAAGTAAAAATCGAAATAACGATTTAAATAACGAATTGAAAACGCTGAACACCACTTTACGCGTTTACGAGATTTAGTTACATGTTTGATTGCGGTATATATCCGGTTGTACATACAACTCGACTCTAACTTTTATTATGAAGTCGTAAGTAGCTTGTATTTTTTGTTGCATTTCCCGTTCTGCTATATACGCGCTATATTCTGGTTTATTGGGTGTATTTTGCACTTTGACGCGTAAAACTGGCACATTTACTTCCTGTTGCATTGTGGCGGTGTGACCAATGATGATCGATCGACGTCTAATACTAATAAGGATAGTGAATTTTGCTACCGGCTATCTTTCGGCTATTGGTCGCATTAAGGTTGAATTGCTATACCCATCTTACTTTTTGAGTTACAAAGTGAAGGGTAAGCTTTTAAAAAAGGACCACACTACATGCGAGCTAAAGAGCCACAGGAACAGGGTGAGTCCTTAACGCCAGCAGACATCAGAGTCGAAGTCAGTCAAACCTGATATCAGTGTTGGTGTCTGCAAGGTACGACCTGCAGACACAATTAACAGATTACAGCAAACAGAACACAGGATGATAACAGATTAGTAGTTTCCGATGTATGTCGACCGTTTTAGAAAATTACCTGTCATCGCTCGGTAATCTCACTTTTTGAACGAAAACTACTTTCATCTGTTCGAAGCGTCCTGACCAATCAGGAGCGTCACCTGTTTTGCCTGCCAATAGACGCGTTGTGCTTTGGCCTTTAGCGCATTGTCAACATTGTTCTAGCCAAGCCATGTCATGTTCTTAGTATAATAATTGTGTTGTAGGAACTATGGTGGTTTTCTGACTTGCGCACTCTGTTAGTATGGGCAACATCTATATATAACGCTACAATATCAAATATAGTAAACGGATTTTACTGCAGCACTAAAGAGTGAGTAATATTGCTAGGAATTTTTCCCCGGACGTATGCTTTTTGAATAAAGGATAAAGCCACCTTGTTATTGCAGGGGTAGCCACTGCAAAATATGAACTATCGAGTATGGTCCACATGCAACAGCTGATAGAACTGGCGCTCCTCTTTCCAACGCGAGCAACTATCGAATCTGTGTTTGAACGTTAACCTAATGTTCGCCAAAAGTTCAATTTATTGAACATGAACATTTATATGGCAGGCAATCAGAAATCAGGCGAAATGTTGTAAAGAGATTCTTGTTATCGACGATGGTTCGCATAATGAGCTCGGAGCAAACACCTCAGCTTGGACGGACCCTCCCCACGGCGCGGCCTTGGAGTGAGGGACCTCTCGCTCCTGGGCGGATCCTTATATCAGGCGGCCTTGGGATCCCGCGCCGCAAGCGAAGGTCAGTACAGGAATCAAAGCTGAAACGTTTCGTAATGAATCAGAGAGCATCCAAACTAAAAACTGGTTGATTCGCTGTTTTTTGTATCACTTCGGTAGTAACCTAAAAAGCAGGTACACGTGCTAAAGCTATGTGTGCAAGACATTCTTATTCGGTGCTCTGTAATATAACAAAGTTCAAAGCTTCGTCGCTTGCGTAGACCAAAATTCTACAAAAATTAGTTTGTGAAAACTTCATTTGGGCAGACGCTGGATAGCAGAGGCTGGACCGCCGCTCTATTGTTTTTATTTCGAAAAGAGTAACAGCGAACGTCTAAGTCGGTAAATGGGTTCTTTTTTTTTAGAAACGGGTTTTTTTGCCTGCCACAAGTAGGCAGTTACGGGAGCCAGCAAAGAAGAAAAGCATTGTTTCCGATTCTCTTGTAAATAACCAGACGTTCCTGATGGGGCAATGAACCAACGTAAATTTACTCTTGGAGATCATCATAGCGAATGACAACTTTGTTAGATAGTGAACACAGAAATTTATATCAAAAAGTGTAAGTTGTGAAAGTAAACCTATAACTGAATAATTGAGCGTATAAATGTTTATAGCTTTGTAGCCAATACTGTAAATTTCCATGGCATATACAAATTGAAACTAATATCAGCTTCATGGTAGTAGATCTTATAAATATTGCGCAAGTTTCAAAATTATCTGTCGCTCTTTTTCAAGCCACAAAACTGTTCTTCAAGCTTCACAGTAAATCGGGATCCGGCAAATTAGTCATGAAGTACTTTCATTTAGGTCCTGCCATAGTTCTTACAGACTACTATACTTTTAAATTTTGGTTAGGGCAAACATTTCGACGCTAGATGCATAACTCGTCCCAGAGTAGTATGCTTTCCTTTCGGGTATCCATATAATATTCAGAAGTATGGACAAGTTACTTTTCAAAACTTGCATAGAACTCACAAAAGCAATCCTCCACTTCGGCTAACTTTCAATCGCTAGCTGTTTTCTTTATCACATACGTTACTAAATATATACACAACAACATATTTCAGTTTCCTTATTTTTGCGAGCGCTTTTTTTTGCGAAAGGTCATTCATTCCAAACTAGCGGCGGTTCGCCAATCCTGTCCAACCTCGCAATGCAACTCCATCAAACTACAAATCACACATATCAGACCTAAACTCTTCAGGTTCTCGTAAATGCTTTATATGAACTTACATGTATTCTTTTTTCCAGGTCCGGCTAGTTTTCACAAGCGGACGACAATATACGACAACCATACCATATGCCCACCCCTCTTATACGCAGGGTACGAATAGGAGGACTGTTCGATGTCCCAGTCGGCCGAGGACGACAAACCTTGTCTGGGATCCCCTCCTTCAACACCCACCTCTTTTCCTGATCCCTTTTCCCGTATCCGCGATCTATGCTGGCAGAGCCTCCTTTACCATATCATCCTGTGGCCCCACAAACACCCCTGTTTTTGCAATCGGAAAGATAGCCTCTGCTCCCGTTTGCTGTTCATTGGGTCTTTTCCACTCACTCTCACCATTGTGTACGCTGTATTACGACAGCAATCGCGACAGCACTGGCTGTGCTGGCATGGGACTTCGACAGAGGCAACGTTGGTTGTAAGTGCTCCAAATATGGACCGGGGTCATAGGAGCATGATAGGCATTCTCGTCGGCAGTTGAGCATAGTTGCGAGCTTCGAAGAGGCATGGGCAGAAGACTCACTCATGCGGGAGTGTCCTGGGTCGTTGCTATCGCCCCCGACGCCTCTGTTATCGAAGCCGCCGCCGCCGCCGCCGCCGCCGCCGCCGCTGCTGCTAGTGCTGCTCCTTGTACGGCTACTCGCCCGAGGGAATTGGAAGCAGTGACAGTCAGCAGACGGTCTGGCTTGCAATGGGCCGGCTTCTGCTTGCCGCTTCAAGCCAGATGGTACACTGCCACATAGTGTGGTGAAGTGCAGTTGACGACGGTGATGAGTGAAGACGATGGGAAATGAAAGAACGTGGGGACATGGGGGAAGGATGCGACAAGCTGGGAGGCAGGAAAAGGCATCGAAATAAAACGCTCTGAGAAGGGTCAGCCGGAAGTAGACCCGGAAGCGGTGATCATTTGATCTCGTCTCGTTTGTTTCACGATAGACGATCGCCTTTAGCCTCTCGTCGCCGAACGTCGAACCGGCTCTAAAAGAAGTGGTCAGATGAAGACATTTGTAGGTGTTGACAGTGAAGCGTAATAGCAAGCGAAAATGCCGCCTGGAGGCAGGAAGGCGTGAGTAAATCGACGAAGTGATGGAATCAAAGGAAAAAAATCCGGACGTGTAGATACGGCCGAGAACAGCTGAAAAAAGCTATGAGGAACATAGATTGGTAGGAAGCAATGAACCAAATAAAAAAAAAATAAAACTCGTATCGCATTGTAGGAAATATAGATGATCGAAATCCGTCAGCGGGCGGACGAGATCAATGTCGAACCCAGGAAGCTCTGAGCGGAAAATGCGTTGTCCGAATGATCGGATCGGATAGCAGTATCTCGGGTTTAAAGGCAGTAGATGTCGACAAAGATACCACAATAGGCGATCCCATCCAACGGTTAGCCGCTAACTCGTACCCCCTCTAAAAGAAAAACGTTAAAGCAAAGCAGTCCACAGTTCGGGTGTTACTTCAGCGAAAAAAGCCACATGAACATACGGTTTCTAATTGATGCGACAGCGTTCAATGATAGTGAATTTCTAGGGCTCCTTAAATAACCAGGTGGTATATGCGTAAGTATCATGTTGAAGAGCATTTGGTTTACGACTTCATTCTACATACAGCATACTTCATTCTATACCTATATACAGTGTGTCTCATCTATGTTGAGGCAGACATGAAGTAGTTCGTCGTAGAAGGTTCCCGCTATCTTTGATACTAGAATAAAGAATTTTTCCCTCGAAAAACACTATTGTATAT
>NW_019211460.1:23326554-23338760 GCF_002443255.2 Varroa destructor
AAAATAATACATTGTTTTCGTAATTTAAACGGTAATCAGCTGTTAGCCAATCTATTAAGGCACGGTGAACATTTAGTAAGACTGTAAACTTTTTTTGGCCCGAAATTAATCATGTACACTTACTGCCAGTTTTCGTATGGCTTTTGACAAACCTGAAAAAGATTTCCTTGAAGTAAAGCAGATAATACTTAATCGGATCTAAGTTCTAATACTTAACGATTTATCAAAATACTGCAAATAGTATTTTCTGATAAAAAATTAATTTTTTTTTTTATATCAGTATCGAATGCTTATATCCCGTAAGATACCAGATTACGTTTTACTTTTGCTAAAAGAGAGTACCTATTCCCGATCAAATCATTTAGAGAAAGAATTAGATTTTTTCTGAAACTTTTTGCATCTTTCGGAAGGCCGTTGAGCCTTATATTTGAAACTACTGCTATCAGCTTAAAATTACGCTGTTTTTTGTACGGACGCTTTATCAGATGTCCAAATAAGCTCCGGGCTACTTTTATTTTTATCGCTTCACACTACTGGTCAAAGTGGTTTGCCGAGTAAACGAGGATTAACTGAAAATTATTAGTGCGTGGTTTGTTCCGAATAGAAGCCGTAAAATTTTGCTTGTACTCGTGAAATTTCTATATTTGTTTAGTTCGTCTTTGTAACAGATCATAAAAATCTTTAAGAACCGCGCATTTGGACCACTTTGAATTGGATAGCTAATGTATTACTTGAACAACGAGCCTATGCCTGCATTTGATTGGACGTGTTACTAAAATAGATTCATGTTCTTTAAACCTGTCATCTTATTAGGTGGGAATAGCACCCAATCTTAGTACTTAATACGAATAGTCCATATATACATATGCTATCATTCTCATGCACACATGCCTACATACTCCAATATTCCACCCAGGGTTCTAGGCAAATGACGCTATTGAGCGTAACGTAACTTATTCCATAGAAGGCTAATGTAGCACCTCGGGTTTTATCAAGGAGCGTCCTGGGGTCTGTTTTTTGCATTCACCTAGTGAGTTAGGGTCGCACATCCTTTCTTTATGTGTATTACCATGGCTTCAGTTGTGCTTATAATAACTGGTGCAGATATGTTTGTATGTAAGTGCGTGTATCTAGGTAGATTGCCAGAACGTGTTCCGCTACAGCAACAACCGTCACTGCCAAAAAAGAAGCGTGCTATCCGGCCCATCGCTCGTCTACAACTCTATATGAGCACGCACTTGTTTTCTGTTGCATGCGTGAACAAGCCCAACAGCGTCCTCGGGGCCATGAGGCCACAATGCCGTCAGTCAGTCAACCGGTCTACAGTGCGAAAGCTCCACGCGTCTCACCAATGTAAGAAAAGGACCATCGGTTGAAGAGTCTAGCTGTTCTCTCTACCATTGAAGGCTGTATAAGGTCATTGGCTGCAATAGTAGTACTACTAGCCTGAACCCGCACTAGGGGCAATGAGTCCCTTTGCCAACAAGGGCGAGCAACTGCGGTGCAAGTAGCCCGACCAACAGAGAAGGCCCTGGTAAAGACGACTATGGTAAAAGGGCCGTCCGCAATAGCAGGGGCCACTCGCCCCCCCCCCCCCCCCCGGCGGTCTGCTCACCCGTACTAGCAGTGGAACGGCAGCGCGAAAAGAGAAGTCCATTAATCTGCTCCAAGGATCTCGGTTCTCACAGGCTTTCAGTCGGCTTCTTCTCTTCGTTATGGTTCCCTGGAGGCCATCGGCAGTGAGTTACATCCGACAAGCAATGCCGGACCAACACCAGCGCAAGCCTAGACGCAGGCCAGAGGCCATGCTACCGCAGTGGCGCAATGTGGCTGCTGCTGGTGCGCCGTCTATGTGGACGAACGCCTTCATACGAACGGATGTGGCAGCTTCGACAGAGACGAAGTCAGCAACGAAACGAGAATCAGCCTCTTTGGATCGAGGCAGCGGGACTCGAGTCTGTCCAGCGTGGGGTCGAGAAGGCTCATGGCCTCACTAGCAAGTCGAGGAACGAACGGGTCCTAGAGGAGCTGTTACAGGAAGCGGTGCTGATGGCGAGAGGGGGAACCCCCGACGTTACTTCGGCCTGCAGCAATGGTGACTGTGAATGGTGGCGAAGGGGACTTACACCTAGATACTTCCCAATTCTCAGCCTCGTTTCAGGCGTAGCGGTCCCGATTAGCTCCAATTTAAGCAGGCGAGTAAACGCGGAACGGCCCTCAAGTAACGGAATCGCTGGTCTTGCATCACTTATTTCATTGCTTTATTTTTTGATTATTCGAATATTTGTACGGTGATAATAGGAAGCCGTTTTCGTTTCTTTGGTCAAATAATAATGTTTGTGTGTATATGTGATACGTTCAAGTTGAGAAGTTTAACTCCGAGTCCCAACCTTAGGCTGGGATTCAGATACATTGTCGAAGTCTTTTCTGTCGATTCCCAGGGGATTTACTCAGCGCTACTAAGCGTAACTCCTGGACATCTTTGCACCTCCTTAAACCTCCGAACTGGCACACACTATCGAGACTGAAGGCATCAATACGAGAGACGGTTACCCGATGCAAGCAATGTTGGATTTTCTGCTGCACTTGAATTCTAGTCTAGAGTACTCGTACATCGAATCTACTGATACAGCCGAGGATTTTGACTAAGGGTGTACAGGAGAAAGCTTAGCCGCTTTCAAATTTGCTTTGCGTTCACATCTTTGGGGACAATCCCAATCGACATTGGTTACAAATACTTTTCAAACGGCGCCAACAATTTGATAAAAAACGGAACTAGCCATTCTATCTATCGTATCTAGCCTACTGTAGGATAAGTTTCCATTTGTCCGGATTGAATTGAACGCACACCAAAAACACGTAAAGATCATTCTGCTAAACGTTTTTTCCTCGGATAAAGCTTGAAAACGTTTGCCCCGATTGAGCACAATAGACAAAATGCTTGGTATTAAAAATGCAGCCTTCTTGGTCCCGTGAGATAAAATGGGTAAAAAAAAAGTTCGTTATAAGGAACCCTTCGACTCAGTGAGCTAATTCGAGGAGATCAGAAAGTTTCGGTTGAACTCAAAGCTATTAGTATACACTTGTTCGACCTTTCTTTTCTTAATATTCAGTAAAAAAAAAACTGGACGTTCTGATTACCCAGCTTTAGATATATAAACCTCCTTAGCAAATGATCGAAATGCGGACGAAAACGAGGAATCATATTGGGAGAACCAAGTTAAATAACACGATACAAATCTGTAATTAACTGGCTATTAAGACCGTGGTCTTTCTCGTTTGCACCCAATTGGCTAATAGTAGGTCATACCTGAGTCGTCGAAAACTGTAGCCTGTAAACAAGCATAAGAAATAAACTTTTGCTTCGAAGCAGATCACATATATTGCCGAAAATATCTGACCGCTAGAACTACTTGTGATGCTTTACATACGAACATAGGCCACACCCTTGAGCTACAGCTTTTCTGTCTCGTCGCCGAGTAAGCACAAGGCCTGGTTACGTATGCGTGTACATCCCTATTCCTTTTTGCGCAAAATCGTGCCTACAGGATGACGAAACAGCTGGCAGCAAGAGGCCACTTGCAGTTTCCGGTCACTGTATTTGACACGGCACATTAGAGTCAGTGAGAGCGGATCCTAGCAGTAGACGTCCGGAAAAGAGGCACGCATCGGCAAAACGGCCACCGTGAACTCTCTCTCTCTCTATCATCGTTTCTTTCATACTCTTCGTTTCCGGTGGAGCGCTTTCTCTGCTTCTGAAGGAAAAGTGGCGCTAGTGAAGTTATGCGCATACATTACATACTATAATTTAAGACCCTTGGAGCGAGTAAGGGCAAGTGGCCCGCTAGTGACTAAAATTACCTACCGAGCAAGCCTTACCGAACTCCACTGTGACAGCCTGATTGCGGAAGACCACTTAAGAAAGATGGCTGTGTCTCGACGAAATTACATGACGAGAAATTGGATGATTTTAATTACCTGTGTGTGTGACGAGCATATTGATGTTATGACAAATTGCTTGTCTCATAGGTGACTGAGAAGGATCAGGAGGTTGATTTTGTCGGGGGGTATTGTAAGCACTAGCTTTTGCAATTTAGACGTTATTCGCCCAAACTTACGTAAGTGGTGAGATCTTGTTATTTACAATGAATCTGTTACAAGGTAAAATTAATTAAAAAAAATACTTAACGGTTTCTCCTACCTTATAGGCAGTCAATATCTGGTGTTTTTAAGTTCATTTTTCTACTACGACAAACAAAAGAGGCGCAATTTAGTCCAGTTTACACATTAACTAATCGTATAAATGCGTGTATTGCGTTCATATATGCAAAGAACCGTAACAAAACAAATGGATGTCTTTTAATTAATCGTCCTTCACTTTTTGAGACCGTTGGTTTTCGAATTTCAGGTCCTTAAAGTTGTCAAAATAGATGCAACACAAAAACTGGAGTGAGATCCCAGCACTCAGCGGCGGTCTGTACTCAGTTACGGCGTAAAGCACTGATAGACCCATTAATAGCTACCATCTCTCATCAATTTGCCAATTACACGTCCAATTCTGCCATAGATAAGCATTGCTTTGGACGGCTGGCTTTTCTTAGCACGAAACAAAATTGTCTACGCGCAGTTTCGAACCTAGACTATCTTTCGTGTTCCAAAGTTTAGTAGGCAGACACGCCACATTCCGCCACCCTGGGGACAATACCTACAACCTTCTATCGATTTCCAGCTATTCACTCTCTCTGCATAGCTCTACAAACATGGAATACGCAAAACGGAAAAATTACTTTTTTCATACGTTCACTACGCATTATCGTTGCTTCCATTGGAACAACCTTCACTCGTATGCACGTCTAGCAATGCCAAGCCATTTCCACTGGGGCGACGCTCATTTCCCCACTGTTCACTTTCCGAGCCGCTTTCGTCGTATGGGTCGGGATAATGACAAAGGTCTTTGCTCGTGGCAGCCCACAAAGCGTTGGGTGTGAGGTGGGGACGGGGAATGGAAGTATAACGGATTTTGCCAGCTTTTTTCCCTGCGGCCTTTTTGCTCATGTTTCCCAAGTTCTCGGCTTCCATTGCCGAACACGTTAGCTTGACTGTCGCTTTTATGTAGTTCCTTCGAGATAAGATAAGCGTCAACGGTTCATTGTTTTGCCATCGCACAGATCGCGAGAGTCGTTGGGCCCCGCTACTAACTCGCTTGTTGGGCGTCGGTACTCGGGTCCGCCCGGCTGCTGTAACTCTAACAGACCAACCAAAGCCCTCATGGGCTCCTTTTCCTGCGACGAAAAGGGCTTCTCGCTTTCTACGTCGCTCCTTTCGCGGCGGCAGTAGTGGCGGTGCCCGCTGCCAAAAATGGCAACGCACCAAGTGTAATAGTACCGGGGGGGGGCCGGGGATTAAATCCGGGATTCGGCAAGTGATAGAGACTGGGGCATACAAAGGTTGAGCTAATGCTAAGCCATAGGGTCGGTATCATTGGTAAGGTCCTATAGTAGATATTGACGATGGGACGGCATTGTTTGCGTAGCGACACACGGAAGTGACAGCGGAAGTCGGCATTCGTTATCGTATCATAGTCCATCGTCGGACGTCGGCTGCTATTGATCCAGTGACTAGTTCGTCGTCTGCTACTTTGGTCTGCTCCGCTTAACACGGCTCTGTGGGGCTCATCAAAAGCAGTGGCGTATGAGGGAAACGTAAAGACTAGAGAATGCTCATAGGTTTTATCCGGTTTGTTGATTTCCATTGTTACACAAAAAGAAGACGGAGGCGCGTGTGCTGAGGAAAACACAAGCTTATCTATAAGACAGCCAGTGAAGCTGACGAAAGGTTCACGGACTGCTTACTATATTGTTGGTGCAGGCAGACTTCTTATCGGGATGGTCTGCTCATGTAGGTGTTAGGTAGACAAATGCAAACATGTACCGGGAAGTAGTAGACGCTAATCGATATGTCAAATAACGTACATAGAACATCTACAGTACGCGTTGTGAGGAACACCTAGTGAAAAAAAATCGACGATAATTTGTAGCCAGAAACGAGTATGACTTCTGATATCCTTCCGGTCCCTAAAATTATTATTGTATTTAGTGAAGCCTGCGTAAACTCCTTTCACCAAACGTACGGCAAAAAGTTTTCTACATTTTTACATAACGCCTGCAACGTGTACGTACTATGATACGTCTCAAGGAGCTGCTTTGCAATCGCAAGCGTGAGGCTCTCCAAAATAATATTCGGACTACTCAGTATTTAGTAAAATATTCCAAGTTTGCTGAGAGTTTACAATTTCAGCTTAAATAGAGCTTTTGCTAATCCAGTTGGCTTTTGCAGATGAATTACCCTAGATTTCTGGCCATAATCATATTTTATCATCCGATCCGAAACAGATTTGATAAATCCGATTGAAATCAGATTTTATCAAATCTGTTTTCAATCGGAAAAATTAAACGTGAAAATCAAGAATTTTCTTTGTTTGGATAGTTACTAGCATTTATGTTCGATCAGCTGAGTTGGAGGGTATAGCACGAAGAAGCAGAAAAATTGGTCCATTATTTTGAGCCTATATAATCTCACATAATCATATATTTTCAGAATTACTTGCCGAGTCTCATTTACCCAAATATCGACGTTTATTACTGAAATGATGCCCAATGGGCTTTTTGTAAAAACGTTATATTGACGCGCTCTACCCACTTTCGAATTACGGAACAACTCTAGCCTGTCGGCGATAGCTAAATGGTTCAATGGGTAGGACATCTGTTATACATACGCACTGATTGTAGAGATATTCGCATGTTGGGCCTGAATCTTTCTGAAACATACTCGTGTGATGCAGTGCGATTCTAATGTAAATTAAGAAGCTTAACGCTTTAACAGACGCGGCTGGCTTGATATGTAGAATTCTCAGCTAGTCATCTCTCTGCTATTGATGTGGGCGAAAATAAGGCTGTACGTATCGCTTTTTAAGCTTATGAAGTCTATATATTGCCCATCACTGGTAATGTTCGTGTACTCTATGAAAAGAATCATAAAAGGAATTATTGCATTTAGTCACCTAAAATAAAAAAAAAAAACACATAATTTATTGCTGATAATTTAATTATGATGTCAGCAAATTGTAACGGAACAAATTTAGGACTTCGTTTGGAACTTTGGAAATCTGCCATAACGACCTATATCGCTGAGAATGTAGTATTAATTATCTTCTGCATTGTACAAGCCCGTTATTTAGGGCCTACCTCTATTGGCGATTCTTCACTATCCATTACGAAACTGCACGCGGTAAGTATACGTTATTATATATATAGTGGCCAAAAAGGTAAATATATCGCTTAGACAGCGAACATGTAAAATAATTTAGGCTCTATTATATCATGGTCAGTGGGACCCGGCTAATGCCCCAGTTTCATCCCCGAATTAGACGGATTTAAAGGCACATCGCTAACTCAGTAGAAAGGCGTTTACGGGCCTCTTAAGACAGACTAGTTTCCACTAGTGATTTCTCGCTGGGGCTATAAGGAGATCGAACACAAGTTGTCGATACCGATTTCATTGTTAAAAGCCTGAAAAACAACAATTATATATGTCTCGTTAGTATCTTTCTAGGAGTCCGATCGCAGACATATTTCTCACTTCGATACCTAAAAGCTTTTTTATGAAGTAACTTCACAGGTGATCTTTAAATACGATATATACGGGGTCAGACAAACAATTACAACGAATTGTCATTAGTTCGTAAGGGTTCAAAATTGAAGTGTAGCTGCTGCTGATTTGGGAGAGCTGTTTGGCGGCATTTACACGCAAGTTTCTAGATGAGTTCATCGAGGCGCGGTCAAGGCCTAAGACGTCATATAATTTTATACATTTCCGAAACAAGAATTATCGCGTAGTGATATATCCTCTACTTATCCAGTAAACCCGTTCCCCACTAGGAGTGCTCTTGCAGTATTTAACTCATTCCTATTTCAGTTGCTATTGTCCTTATTATTATTATTATTATTATTACCCTTGCATATTCAATGAGCATTTGCCAAAATCAGCTGTAGATGTTACAAAAAAAAAAGCAAAGCTTGACGCATTTCCGAAAAGATAGGACAGTATCTGCCAGGGTAGGAACGTACCGAAAATCGACTCGTGCACGCCATCTATAGAGAAGCGTATAGGGATAAGATAGATTTGCGATCCGAACTCGCTTTTCTTCGATTCTTATTCTGATTCAGATAAATGCCAAATTTCTAAAATAAACATCAAATTGTTTACAGTGACTGACGTTATATTACAGGTGTATATATATATATATATATATATATATATATACATATATAAATAATCGAATCAATGCAACTGAATCTAGCTGAAATTTTAGCAGGGATCTAAATAAAAAGATCAAAGAAAGATTCCATTTTACCGTTGGGAGCAATATGCATAATGAAAAAGGCTTATATTTCATTGTTCTTTAGATATTATGCTTCGTGCCATAATGGTAAAAGGTTCGTGAGCAATCATCTCTTTCAAACGAAACGTAAACGGAGGATAGAAGATATGTTTCAAAAAACACAAAAACATCATTTGTTTGTTGGCTAGTCGGATAGCACTCGTTCTGGTACTGCGAAAGCCGACGCTATCTGATCCCAAATGAATAGGATGTGAAAGCTGTAAATAAACCAAGAATTTATTTATTCTTGATTTATTTACAGCTTTCTAATATTCTGTTAGCGGAATTAAACAGATCTTCTATGATGTTGGTCATATATATATATAACTTTTCATGTTCAATTGTGTTTAGGGAGCCTGCGCAGTAAACGGTTGTTTCACCGAATAACATCAAAGAGTGCGTTGCAACCATTAAACATGAGCTCCTGCCGAGTTATAAAGACACATTAGTGTGTGGCATTGCGAAGATTTTCTCGTACTGTCCGAAATTATCGAATAAACCAAACGGTGCCATTACATTACGGCGGTAATCTGTAGTAATTTGTCTAGCCTGCAATGTTTTTAAAAAATATAATCTGCGAATGGCTTTTTTAGCCATTATAAGCAGCATCTGTAAAACAGAGAGATCCCGATAATCGAAACAAATTCATTGCTGATGTCAACATTATGATTGATCCGTCCAACATCTAGTCAATGTCTTACAATCCGTTAACGACGTTTACGTTGTATCTAAATAAGCAATCGGCATAAACGATCTGGTCGTTCTTCATTCGTAAAAATGTAAAAAGTAGTGAACACCGCCTAATACAACAGACTTGAACTCGTTCGCCAAAAACTTGGTACTTTTCCTGTTGACGTTACGAAGTTCTTGGTTGCCTTTCTTTGTCCTTATCCCAACTGTGACCAGGGTGGCTTTAATCGAAGCTGTACCTAAATATACGTCCTATACTTAGGCCATTACGTATTGTTTCAGCCAGTTAAAATAGCGGTTGGCGAATCGAAACTAGCCTTAAGATAGGATAAACAAAGGTCCAGCTTGTGTTTCATGGCGTAGCATTTCTAGTTTCTGCATTGTATTTATGCGGTTATGTTACACAACTGAAAACAGTTTTGCCATACATAAAAGTAGAAGAAGTTTCTGTTCGAACCCCCTAGACGCAAATATAGAGAAATTTACCCTACCCTAAAGCCTATAAATCTTGATTAATATATACATGTACCTTGTACCTGGCTTTACGAGACTAAGTGACACGAGCATTTACATTTACCCTGCACCATCATCATAACAAGCATAGATATTTATAAACATAGACAATTACTATGAGCGATAATTCTGCCTCTGTTAGAAACTGAGCAGTTTGAAAACAGAAAAAAAAATGGATCGAGATAGAAAGTCTGTTGCAACATGTACCAAAACATATCGAGCCATCTTTTTTACTGTATGTGTGATCTTCGTGCCACATAATAGTAGTAATGGAAAAAACATCAAATAATCACTGTCGATGATTATATGATGAAGGCTACCAGAAAATGAAGAGGCTAGAAGAAAATGAAGATCCATAATTAAATAAATTATTAAGTACATAAGATACATAAGTAGAAGAAAAATATGCACATTACTATGTCTAGTAATAACGGACTAGTTATGGAACATGTAGAAAATATAGTAGTTAGTACTTGTTGGTGATAATATGGAGACTAGAAAATGTATATGCGCATATAGGACAGCCTTGTCGGCAAACCCACAGAAAAAATCTTCTAATGTTATATGAGTGAGGGAAGCGACCTATTAAACTGGTCGAAGTAAAGCTCCATATAACGACTCCTTGAAAACGAGGAAAAACGATTCAAAACAAAACCTGATAATTTGAGAAAAATAAACGGGGTTCTGGGATTTTAAACGACTGGCGGCCACACAGTATACACATACATATATAACAGTTTAATTTGGCCACGATTTAGTGGCCACAGCAAAGTTTAATTGAATGAACAAACAAATTTGATGGCCGCGACGAAGCCCACGTCTGATTTGATTTGTGAAACCGACCCAGCCATAAGATGTGGAGGCTGGTCAGCAGCGGTCTGTATGACTTCCCAATTTCCGCTTAACTGTAAAAGCGAGAAACGATACAGGAACGCGGAAGTCATTTGTTAAGTTGCCGCCGCGGCATCATTGTGATCTACATGGTCGCCCTCACTTAAGCTAGGTACGAAGGAAGGCCTGGAGGAGGGTCTGGCAGCACAGAATCCGTAAAGGCACACGTCGACAAGGGAGACCTAACGTATGCAACAAGAGGACACACACTGTCCGAAGAAGGAAGAAAACCACTGGGTACGTACCATCACTAAGAACCCAAATTGTTCGAAGTCAGCACTACGAGTATGAGACCGTTAGCACTGCGTCGCAAAGGGCATCACGCATCGAGTACAAACGAATACCCGGTTAATCCCGGCTGAGTGTTACGACGAACAAAGTATATATATGTACACATACATATAAAATGGCATGTTCAAATTTGGGCGGGCTTCCGGCGGGCGTGAATTGGTCCCCTGTTCTTGGTGCCGCAAAAAGCCCGTTGTTTCTAAAACAAAACAATGGACCGCAAAATGATGCGTTCGATGAACCCTGATCAATTTTAAAAACTTAATTTCTAGCCAGGAGCCGACGTTGTATATTGCTGTCAATTTTCACGTGTAGACTAGATCATTAGACAAACTCGCTAAACACGCTTCGACGCTGCTTACACAAATAGCGCCAGCGATAAGAGTAATATTGCGATATGGAAGATGGAAAGTGGGTTGGAGAATTTTATTTAAGGTAAGACAATATTTACACAAGGACTTAGAATCAATAAACTTTAAGTAAAAAAAAAAACGGAATCCTTTACTAGGAGCTTTTTAAGATTGTAAGCGACCACGAAATAGTTTTCATATAAGGTTCTACCCATAAAACATAATCTATCCTCACAAGTGTACGCTTTAAAACATTTACTTATTCTATTAATAAGTCATTTTTATTTACAAAAATAGAAAAAAATAAGCGCTTTACTAAACCTGAAAGTCAGGCTACGCGTTCCGAACGTTTACCCTGCACGCTTGACACCATAAGCGATGTTAAAAGTGCTTTTATTCGCTGTTCCTCACCTTCTTACCTTCCTTATTGCATCGATGATGTGAAAAGAATGATTAGATTAATAATATTAAAGCATAGCAGAGTGCTAAAGTAGTTACTGAAGGCTATATCAAGGCTTTTCATCATATGGTTATTACACATAAGTAGTTACTGATAATTGTAGTACATTAGCGAAGGTATAGGTGAAATGCAGGCCAATTTTCCCTTTTTCGATAAAGAGAAGCAGGCTCAGAACGAATTAACAGTATGCCATTTCAATACGTCTATGAGAAGTCCAGTAAATAAATATGAATTCGTATGTGCAGCATGACTTAGCATGAGGTTTACACGTTAGTCTCACCGTCATAAGCGGTGAGGGTTAGTCGACGTCTTATATTAATCTTCAACTGAGCTATATATTCTGAATTCGGTAACGAAGCGTCTATCTGCGGTACTCGTCTTACTACGTGGTCGATAGCCTCCAGCCTCGGCTTCAGAACGAAAGCTTCCAGAAACTGAACAAACACCGATTTACGGTCATTACTCGATGTATTATAAATAATTGATATCGTTTCCAGATTTAAGAATCCGAAAGACTTTGCTATCAGCTCTATCTCGTCAATATTTTTCCCCAATTGCGACATAAATGATATAT
>NW_019211460.1:23338860-23398248 GCF_002443255.2 Varroa destructor
ATATATACTCTTCCCTTTGATGGGGAAGAGCATTTTTTGAAAAATACTATAAAATGTAAGAAGTTTTCAGCTGCGGTACACGCGATTTAAATTCAGACCAATCATGACAACAATCACAATGAAAATGATTAGTTAATTCGAAGGAGTCTGCAAGTTCAATGCAGACTATAGAACTTTATACATTATATATAAAGTTCTATAGTCTGCATAGTAACAGGACTTGTGAACGATTTCACCAAGCTGCACTTGGGATCATAACTTTTGTAGAAGTTCAGTACATGATCTCATTAGTAATTCCTTTATTTAGCAACTTTTTTTTTTTTATGATAAAGGTTTATGATAAAGAAGGATCGTTGCCTGGCCGGTTTCCCATGACCAATTGACGCGTTGCAAAATCCCTTCATGGTACTAGGTCAAAAGCGGTCTTACTTCACTACTAATAGTAGACAACTCTAGTTTAAACTATTAATGTCGTTAGCAGACAGAAATCATATGGTGAAATCGACTCGACCTAATAAAGATAAAGGCTATCGCCACTAACAGCAAGTCATAAACTACGTTAAAAATGAAGACCATATTTATGATAATTCATTCAAAGGAAAACGTCGATTGTCGCCTTTCCATTCCAGAGACATTATACCAATGGCTAAAGCTTAGCACATTCGCTAGATTTAGTTAATCTCAATTAAGATACGCCTCTTCATCTATATAAACCGGAAAAGGCAAATGGGCTTTCCGAAACCGTCTTCACCTGACCAATTTGCTGTTTATTAAGTACGAAGCAGTTTGCAATTTGCAAGTATAATAGCTGAATAAAAATGTTTGGGAACTCAACGATCGTTATCACCAGTGACGGGTTCAGGTCTGCCGCTGATACGCGCAAGGCGAAATTCAGACTTGAGGGAATAAACGACCTGAAACAACCCGTCGACCTCGAGAGTTTTACCGGTTCTGTGTCTTGTTTCATTAGTAAGCGCATCATTTATGCGTATTTGAGTCTGCGATATCCAGACACCCCTCCTGGGTAACTGGGACGTCACTGTAACGGATAAGGCCAGCAAAAATACTAAACGACAAATGAATCAGCAGGTGACAGCTTTTGACAACCAAAAGTGCCACAAATACACGACGGAGATCAAAAGTGTCCCATTGAGGCCAGCAAATCTCACAATGAGTTCTTCGCAGTTCGATCCCCAACAAGACGTCGTCTTTTCTTCTATGAAGGATGTAAATGTGATGACTAGTCGACTAGCTACAAACAATCCGTTACCCAAACTAGTATCCATATAGCCAATAATTAACACAGGTAATCATAATGTTAATGTTATGGTCACATTTTGGATTATTTCGATATAGTTGATTGCATCGTGTTTAATATTTGTGGTCGAATGTCGTCATCTAATTCGCCAGCCTTGGTCCTGCGGAACAGTCAAACCAGGACAGGTGTTTCTCTTTGGCTAAGGAGCTCATGCGAATGCTCATTTTCGAGTAGCGTATTTTATACATACGCAACATGATTCGATATTAGGTGATCTGAAACACTTCCAGCTAGCTATACAATGTAAGTAAGTACAGCACCTGTATAGCAATTCCATACGAAAACCGCATGGTCAGTGTTGTTCATGAACGATTAACAAAAACAATAACAAGAATTTTGCAGTTTTCTGTGAGGAGAACTTTTTATCTATAAGCACTTCAATGAGTAACCTTGTAACGAACGACCTAACGTACTTCAATGTTATCATTGCATAATTACCACGCCTCCACGAAATGAGTGGGGCAGCGGAAGTTTAGCGATAGAGATATAACGACGTGCGTATGCAAGATACAGCTGTAATCATAAACTTACAGATGTGTATTTTTTCGTCTGCATATACATTTTTCCTCCTCTCAAGCTTATTGATTCTTGGATTTTCAGGATATTATATCACCTGCAATATTAATAAAGCATGAAACAGAAATTTCCATCAGATGCATAAGACAAGGAGGAGTACAACGTTCTCCTGTTCTTCTCTATAGCAAGAGGCCGTCACATTTCATTTCGACGCCATCACCGAAAGACATGAACAGTTACTGCGTCAACGGGTCTACGATAATGTATGCTGGAATAAAAAAAGACGTCTTAATAAAGACTCGTGCCAAATTCCATATTGATTCAATTCAAAGTTGACAAAGGCTTCGGACATCTCGATTAAACTCCACAGACGCAAACAAACAAATAAACCTTTTTACTTTTCTATTTGGAGTACTAATCCATTACGTCTATATTGAAGGTCGTGCTTATCGACTATGTGTTCAGATATCCCACTTGCTTACCAGCCAGTTAATTTTTAGTCTGCCATCTTGTGGCTGAAGTGTTTTCGCTATTTTTTTTTTGTCACGTCAAGGTTTGCTAATTAAAACATACATGAAATGAATATTCCGAATTTTGGAAGGAAATGACTTTAGTCATCGATCGGTTTCTCGAAGACCTTGAGGATCTGGATCTGATAACCGAAGCGATTTACCTCATGGAAAAATGTTCACCACTGGCTAAGAAATTTATAATTTGATACTGTTTGTTACTGGAAAGTTCGCTGTTTGTAGAGCAAGTGAAAGGAATGATGTGCTTTTAAAACGTTTAATAATTTATCCTAAGCGACAGGTGCAATGAGTTTGTGTCGGTTAAGTGACCACTACGATCCGCTTAGGAGGTGCGCTATTTGAGAGATCGCCGAAAACAAATCAGTGAAAGATTAAATTTCGACAACAAAGAGGCAAATATATTTAGCTACACTTTGAAAAAAGCTATAATAAACATTATTAATTGGCGATCATACAACGTAAATCATAAATTCGAAAATCTCAGGTAGTATAGGTTAATACGAAACTGATAATTATATCGCAAGTCATTAAAAAACAAATGGTTCTATTTTATTTTGTATTATGTATTTGTTAGATATGTGGAATAATAAATCCATAACAATAAAACATCGGGAAACGCATGTCATAATAGTTACAGCATACGGAATAAGATGGATACATAACATAAACCACGACAACCCTGTTGGATATTAGAGAAACGGTCTTTAACGCGAGGACAAAACTATCTCAATGCATTGGCCGAAAAAAAAGATGACTAGACTACGTCAGCTTTTCGCTTAGGATTCCACAGGAGGACTGATTAAACAGTGGGCTGACAGATTAAACAATGGACAACAGATACGTTACTGAACTTCACACGAGAGTACGACAAAGAAATTTCAAGTTAAGAAGCACTAAAATATAACTTTTTTAATAAAATGAAACGAGCAGGATCGACTGGAATGTTGAGTCATTTTGTGTTATCACTAAAAGAGTCCTCTACAAGAAGTTGAAGATTTTTGTGTATCGTTAGCGGTCAGAAAACGCGAAAAGTATGCGTTGAAGCTTCCCGATTCTTTCTTTCATATTTGGCACATTATGCATAACTTTCATAGAAAAGCAAAAAAAATTCTCTTAGCTCGTAAACGTTCGTTTAAGTAGCACTGATTCTCTCTCTCTCTCTCTCTCTCACTGTATATATATATTGTCTTTAAAGTTACAGTCATAGATGATATTTTTTCCTAACGTTTCCCCTTTAGTGTACCAATATATATAATAACTTACTCAATTTATTAACTAAATAATTAAGGAGAATTAAAAGCTTATCCGAATGTTAGAATATATCATTTCTAAATGGTCGTTTTGCGCTTCTACAAATTGCTCTTCTATAATATAGTATAGTTACTTTTGCAGTTCTCAAATCGTTTGTAGTTTTTCTATTTTCCCGGAAATGGCGAAGGCTGTATGGCCCAATATCTTAGCAAGTAAGAAACATAGTTTCCCTCACTTCGGCCGTTTGCTACTGTTGTTGACCGCTAGGCCGAGTTATGCACCTTGTGTCAACACTATTACCCCCCTCGTCAGCATTTTGTGTGACTTATAAACAAGAGCGTTATGACTATAAATGATAGACGTTGGTGAACCAATCATTGTTTTTCCAAAATAAATTATCCGACATCTTGCTTCCCTACAATCATGTAATAAGAATAAGAAGAAAAGGGAAAAATGCTTTAATCACGAACGAACACTACCTGGTTGCGGGCTATATACACTATCGGGAGTCACCTGTTTGATTATTGTAGGCGGTGGCTTAATAGTAGGTTAACCTCTTGTATATAAACTGACAATTGCTTCATATGAGAGTTTACTAGAATGATGCTACCAGCTTCTTAAGAAAACCTACGGAAAAAAATGTGTTCTCCCTATTTCACAGGAATCAGATTATATATAACCTAAATTGATTTCTATTTGGCTTTGCAGTTACGGTAAGCAAGTGGGCTTAACGCAGTAAAAGCTGTTAGAAGAATGTCCGGGACAAACGAGTTTAGAAGCGCTGCGAGACACGGCTGAGTTCGGTAGATTTGCTTGTTAAAGGATAACAGCGCAATTGCGGCTGCTATTGCAAAGCATTAACCGGGACCGACCTCACCGCTTTTGTTCTACTGTTGTTGTACGCTGAAGGTTCCTGTCGTCTGCATCCGGAAATCTCGCTTATGTTTGCCAGCAGGCCGATTCATTGCTTGCGGTGTGTCTTTTGGTACAGTTTCACATCGAAGCACATAAATGTTGACAAAACATGAAAATACTTCATGTCAAATAGCGCGGGTACTATCTCACTAAGTGCAGATGAGAATGCTAACAGAGACAGTAACTGTTAACTGCCGGATACATTCGCTCAATCCATTTTAAATTACATGCCAAAGTCGAGCACGGAAATGTTATAGCTGGTCCGAATAGATATCTAGGAACATAGGTCCATAAATAAATGTCAGTCTAACGCGACGTGTTGTTCCATCGCTGTGTTATTATGTTATTCGAGACACTGAGCGCTAGGTTATTAGAGAATATTTGGAGTTACAAATGATAAACTGTTAGTATGCACTCAGTATTTACTGTGGCTCTTTGCTGCACGATGATACAGCCCCAGGCTCCGAGTGCGACGCGTCTAAAACCATCCTTTCCTCCCGATAGCATAAGATTGCCATTCTCTGCTGTTTTAGCTAAGCGAGTACGGATGTGTGAAGGAATGACAACGACAACAAGCAATAAAACGCCGCAAAAATTTCCAGCGATCCTGGCGGCCGCAATAGATCTTCAAGACAGTTTCCTTTTCTAGAGACCAGACTTCGCCTTCCATCTCTTGCACTGAACCAAACGAAGTATTAGCGTGCCGCTTTTTCTTCCATCGTCAACAGCAGCGCCGAGAATCCACCAACGTAAGATGGTGGTAGTAGTCCCTTTATGCGGCTGTGATTTGTGACTCCACCCCTTCCAACAGCCGAGGCGCCCGTAACATCGAGGCTACTTGCAGTAACGCGGCGGAGGCCCGTTTTTCCTATCATGCTCTTTTTTCCCGTTTGTAAAGGGGAACGCAGAAGGCGATAGAGGACTTCCTAGCCTTCAACAATCCCCTGTCGACTCTTCCCCCGTCACATGGTCGCTACCCAGTGCGCGGACTCTTTCCGCCCCATGAGGCAACAGTGGCACCTCTGACGAATGACGCCAAAAAGTGAGCTGTACTGTGTTTCACCTCCGTCGGTGTTGGGGTAAGCACTTTTACTGGTGGTAAGCTTAGCACGAAGGTTGGCTGTACCGTTTCATACTGCCGTGTTGTTTGGGCCGAAAAGCCGAACCGGACTTACAGGAGACCAGTGCCGCTTCAACGCTGGTTGCCGTTAGCCCATACGGCATGCTGCTACTTTTGTGACGAATGGTAGATGTGTGAGCAAGCGAGAGATTGAAAAAGACGGGGAAAGAAACCGGGCGCGAACGATGTTTGTGCGTTAGGTGGTTTTTTGTGCCTGGTGATGTATGATGCGTTCTTCGCACTTCGTCGTTCACTGGGTTTACGTACCATCACGCAGCAGCAGCGGCGGCAACATTGTAAGCTGCTGTGAGTAACAGTCTAAGGTTCTGTGCTGCTAAGATTGATAGAGTGTGATCTCTGATCATGGGATGAAGCGTTACTAACCTATAAAATTTGGGACTTAGAAGTCCAACTTTGCGTGTATCTAAATGTGCGAGATGTCATAATTGGAAACGGCGACGGGGTGTGCCGGTCACGAAATTATAATATATATTAGTAATACATTAAATGTAATACTCATATGAATAAACACCCCGTATATAAGAGTGAAACTAGCGTTCGTTCCTGCCAACCAATGAGAAAGGTAAACCACTCCAACTGATGGCAGCGATGAGATAGTTGGCGATATGGGTAAAATCATGTAAGGATCGCCCCTTGGTCTAGCTAAGACAAAGCGATACGCTGAAAAGTTCGTCAAAGAACGAAGGTGATCAAAGTGATCACTAGATCAGGTCATACGGGTAAACTCTGAAAACTGTGAAATGGCTTAAGCTCAGTGCGATTAGCATAGGGAGTCGTCGCTACATTAACGCTGGGTTTTTGTGCTTACTAAGCAGTCTGTTAGAAAAGCTATATGTTGAGTTGACCGTGTTTTTAGGAAGCATTCGATGAAAAACCTTTTTCATTAATTTTCGAACATTGGCGAAGGTCACCTCCTATGCTGATTTAGTTCAAGCGGCGCAACACTATACACCTAGTCTAGCACCCCATAGTATGTGGGCATTATCTGGCTCAACAACGAAAATGCTACTCAAACCATCAATCACCTCGGCAGCTCGGTTATGACGAACCCTTACAACAACGCGGAATTTGCGGCGCATCAGCTGGCGAACCCAACACTAAACGATATAAATCGCTTTGGCCTAACAAAATACGACCTGGACTTTTGTGGGCCTTAGTATTCTCTAGCTATCATTAAGGTGGTTCAAGTACACAGAAAACTATTCGCCGCTAGAGATCCTTTCGCTAAAGCAAATACGCAGCTGTGATGCGTGCCAAGAGCAGTTCCCTTTTACTTCATCGAAAATAGATCTGCGAATCCTCCGCTGAAGGAAAAAGCCCGATTAGGCAAAGGAAGCGACCAGGATCAGTACGAGTACCATAGCGACAACAGGACTTGCGTCAGCGTCGTCGGAGGCCTCGGTGTTTGTTGCTGCGCGCCCATGCAGAGTCGCGTTTAAGGTCGGAAATAGTACGACCCGTACGCAGCTTCGGGAACCCTGTTCGGGAAAAAGTCTGGGTAGCGCAGCATCATGTTGGGCCTACCGGAAGCTATGGATACCTACCACAGCATGAGAGCACCTCGTCCAATAAGCGTGGCCGACTCGATGTAAAATGCTCGCTCTAGCCAGGCAATGACAGAAATCTGAATGCAATGCGTTAATTGGATGCCTTATTTATAAGACATCCAATTAATGCAATCGAGCATATAATCTAAAAACCAGTCCACCTATAAAAACTCAATACCTAACCTATTTATTTAAAACGAAGGGACAGTGTATCAGCTAACACATATAGAGCCCGTCGTGGATAATATCTGGCAATCCCAGTGATGCATTGCCAGGTGCGCTTGGCCGCGGACAGGTGCGCTCGGCTTTAAACTGCTCCACGATCATCATGTCTAGAGGTAAACAAATAAGCGAATGTTATTCTAAACGATGCCTATGTAAAGTACGTAAGAATGACGGTACCCGACCAAACTTCCATACGTGTGTTCGGTTATAGAATGAGCCTAGGAGAATTTATTGACCAGAGATATATTGTACCCTTAAATATGCAAGCTTGATTGGCACCTCCACTACCAGCATACGAAGACGCCTTAACCACCAGAGAGGGTCAAATATGGGGAAATGCGCTTATTGAAAGAAAGCACTAGAGCGTCCTCAAGAACCTCAGCGGACGACCCAAGCCAACCGCTGCATGGGAAGCTGCTCATAATTACGGCATATATTTCGCAGACAGGCGGCTGTGGGAAAGGGTTGAAGTTTGACAGGGGGTAGGGAACAGCATAAGCGAAGTAAAGTGTCTTTTCTCTCGAGGCGTTTTTTCCTACAATCGCTTACCCATCTAGCATCTAGGATGCCGCCGACCAGAACGGCTACTTCTGTATTATCGCCATTGCTACCAGCAATAGAGCAGACGCCAGAGCGTTTCTGTCCTAACGACCCGTCATGGACCTATAACTCGCACCCTTCAACCAACAGACCCTTGACCTCGTTAGCTGCCACGGCCTCTTGCTAGTTTTGGTCCTAATGGAGACGCTTTGGTATATAATAACGACCATCATGATCGAAATAATAGTGATGAGAAAGAAGTGTGATATAGCTAATGCGGATGAGTCAACATTTCCCTGGTCACCGTTGGTTCTTAGCTATGCCGAGGTTAGCAAATAATTGAGCGCAAAACAGCAAACTTTTGTTTGATATTGGCCCTTAACCTCGTACTCATTGTAAACACACCAGTGGTGCTGTGAACAAAAATGCGGCAAGGCCACTTTAGCCTTAAGTCTTTTGTCCTACTGGCCTTACAAACGATTCGTAAATATTCCCTACAACAAGTTGGTCCTGCACATTTAAAACGCGCCAGATAATTAAAACATTTTTTTAAAAAGTAATTTTTGTAAACATCATGGAATTGATTCGTCAACGAAAATACGCAAGAAAATACGTGGTGCACGTTGCTTGAATAACTGACATTCAAAAATGATTATACGCTGAACGTATCGGAGCATACTAGACCGCGAATATCATTAGCTAACTAGCAAAACAACATGTTTGTATATATAAATCACACTCGAATAAAGATTGGCAGAAGATGCTTAAATACATGTGTTGTGTTTCACGTTCAGTTGATCAGACGGCTGGTGTCCAGTACGGACCTAAGTGTTGATTAGCCGTTTCGCACCTTAACCGCCTTACGTGTCCTAAGTTTCGTGAAGCATCACGAAGATCGACATAAGCTGTTTTTACTCAAGACTCCTTGACAATTAACTGATAATAACAAAAATAATAACAAGCTTTAAAAGTTGACCAAAACGGCGCTGTCGCATAGGTTTCTGTAAATTAATTTTACACGTCTGGCGAATAGGTTCTTTCTAATTATACTTAAGCCAAAGCAACAAGCTGACTAAACCCGCTACCAGCTATCCAGTTCGCGCAATGGCCCGGCGATGAATCGCGGCCACCGGAACTAGCCCCGGAAAGGATTCAACGTTTCCGGCCAAGTTTCCGGTCGCTTTCAGCAGCCAGTATGATCACGATCGTACCTGGTGTGGTAACAAAACGTGCATGGCTCTAATGGCATGCCTTCTTCCGTGTGCGTGGCTTGCTAAATACGACATTGTAAATATGCAAACAAAACAAGCCTGTCATAGCTAAAAGCGGATCGTAATTAACTGAGAATAAATTGGCGCTTAGGCGTGGCGAGTGAAGATGGCCTATGTATGTAAATAAAGCAATGCTTACAAGTAGGAACGCCACTGCTGGAAACCGTCCGCTGGAGTAGAATACTTTGGGCTTTTCTATTGATTACCAACTCTCGCTGATATCGCACTTGAATTTTTCCATCAACTATTGAGATTTCTCTAATAGTAATATTCAAAAATCCTTGGAATTACTACTCTGTTTACTGTATGCTAATATATACTCTATAATACTAAGCACCTATTAAAGCCAGCTCTGAACAGCCATTTAGCGTAATCTACTAGTACCCAGTGTGCTACTAATGTCGAATTTGGAGGCACTCATACACTTAATATAGAAACGGTGAATATCCATCTACCGGCCAGAGATAGACTTCGGGACTGACGCCGCGTGCTGGGGAGGCTTTGAGCTGGAAGCTGTTCCCTCTCAAAGGTATGTAGAAGTTGTTAATGGGCGAAACGAGGACTGAATCCTTAATGCGCTCTAACACCGTGCCCCCATTCTAACATCACTGGCACTAGCAGGACTGAAATGGTTATTCCGCGTCAGCTACAGGAACACCAACGCATCAGCAAGGTCGTAAAATCATTAAGATGCTTTTTATCTTAAGTATGTGGTCGCTACTGGTAGCCGGTAGTGTCCAAAGAAGTACACGGACGACAAGGTCTCTTTACGAAGCTGAGAAGCTATGAACTTTCAAGTAGAAAGCAGAAAGTTTTCGTTTAGCTATAATCATAACGGCCCCGCCATTGTCATCTGCAAGTTAAATTTAGAACAAGTAAATGGTGGAAAGCATATGGTTTCAGGTGTTATCATTCTTCTTGAGGTCGGGCGGAAGCCACGAGCGTAGAGTGATTTCAATTAATTAAAAAAAAATTTATAATAGCAGAGGTACAACGCAGCATCGGACTGCACTGCTTTTGCTAAGACGGAATTTAAACGGAACGTGAAAAGGGTAGTGTTGATTATGTCAAATTTTGCTTACATAAACATACCAGATTAATAGTCAAATCTGCCATTTAAGCAAGGCAGTGGATACTTGATGCGGTCAAGTGGCTTGACGAGTAATTAAACATGAAAATGCTCATAGGAATCGCTTAAGCCCGAGTGAAAAAATAATCTCTGACAATATTCTAAGTGAAATAATCGTTTTCTTTTTTTTAAAGTATAAGAAAATATTAATGGAAGACACACAGATATATATCGAGGACCGTGTAGGTCACAATTTTTATGATGTTTCGGTTAAGAAAAATGCAGAACTTCTAATCTCTATGGCTAGACAATGACTAATGCTAATATTCTAATCGTTTGCCATGTGCCATGGGAACGTCACGTTCGCCCACCCGTTTATATATATATCTGTATATAATAGGCGACTAGTAATGGTTTCGATATCCGCTGTTATGGACAACAAATAAGGGAGGAATTGTATTTTATGATTACTGTCGCATCTGTTCCGGAGCTTAAGATAAATCCCTGTCGGTTACAAGCGTATGGCTTGCTTCCAACATATAACATCAGTAAGCCTTGAACATTAGCTAGCCAAGAACAAATCCCACATTAACCGGATCGACGACGAACCGGCAAAAGCAACCCATTTCTACATGCCATAGGTAGAAAGATACGAATCCATACTGCTTCGTTCCCTTTTCACTTCAGCCTGCCAACCGCAATTCGATAGATGTCGATGAGTCCGCATTATCGTGTCCTGTATGAACACGACAAATGACGATAGCTTTAGACCTGAACCGAGCCCATTTTCGTGACATGCTGTATTTTTTTTCTCTCTAATATTAAAGTTCGAACTACCGGCAACAGTGAAACTGGGATCCAGTGCTTTGCTTTATGTACTATTGATTTTCAACGGAATTCCCATAGAACAAATATTACGTGTTCATACTTAGACTACATGCTCGATCGCCATATATGCGTCACCTAAACTAAGAGGTTACTCTGAAATCCGGAAGCTTTTTTTCCAGAAGAAATTTTTCGCTCGTAAGTGATGAAAGATGGGTCAGAGTATTGAGTATAAACTTATAGACTACTACCCAAATGCTGACAAGTTATCGTGGTAAACGATTGACTCCATATTCATTCACATTCAAGGATTAATGCGATACGCACCACAATTAAAGCTTCCGACATGAACGATGCGGGTTCTCAACTACATACATGGCACGTAGTCACAGTATCGCTAACTGTTGGCAAATAAATATCATTATACTTAAGAATAAGAGCTAACCCGCATAACTTAAACTTGTGAAGTAGAGGTTCTAGTTTGTCAACTGTTGCAAACTACATTATGGGCTGCCCATAATACCTAGATTGTAATCTGTGTATCTGTTTTCATGCCTAAACAAATCAAATGGTTAATCATGTTTCTGAACCCATGCAGTTTCCATGAAGAATCCATGAGAGGATTTGACCTGGCTTATTAATCGTAGAGATTAACCAAATCCATTTGCTATGAAGCTTATGACTGAGCAGATGCCCATTTTCCGTCTTTAATATCAGCGCGTCATTTGTATCTGAATGTATGCTTCTTTTATTTCTTGCATCTCGTGTATAGCTAGCATTAATTTGTTTGCTGTACGTATAAAACTAATATACAGAAACTTGTGCAACAGCGCCATTTCGATCAGTACTAAGTTACTTTCATTATTATTAGTTATTTCTTGTAAAATCTCGACAAATAATTACTGTCAATATGAAATCTAACCTATATTAACAGCAAATTATTTTTAGTATCACATACGATAACGAGAGTTAATTGGCCTTTCCGATATCCAAAAAAAAAAGTTCTAGTTGAATTTATTCTGTCTTCTTATTTTAATAGAAATAAAAAAGTTAGAAAAAAATTAGCCAGTCCATTTTTTGTCGATCAGCCTAATAGCTTCGACTGAAAAACGCGCATAGAAGGTGAGCAGTGCTCATGATAGGGGCACTTGCGCCATCAACTGTTTATCTTTCAGTAATTTGTATATACCGAATAAACATACTCTGTAACGTTCGGTGGGTATTTAAGGCTCTGCGAAGAGTACATTCAGAAGCAAAGGTTCTCACTCACCGCTACCTGAATTGTGCCTACTCGGTGGGCATCAATATTAATTAAAGGTCTCAGGGGAGACCGCGTACCACGGGTGTGCCAGAAGACCGCACTGAGAGAGGTGTCAACTCCGATGGAGATATCCAAATTAGTTGTCGTCGCACACGATGCGACTGAAGTGGACTCGACGGCGATCCAGCATAAGGACCGTCCTGACGCAAACATTTTTCCTATTTTGATAGTATGTGGGCCATCTAGTAGTGGTTTTGAAGGTTTATTGATCGCGTACATCTAGAAGACCCACGGGATACCTGAAAAGAAGGGCAAACAGGGAGGGGTAAGATAAAAGGGGGGAGAACAAACATTGGATGTCGACCGTTAGACGCCAAATTCTGACGGTGGTTTGTTAATATTATCATTTTCTGTGTTTTGTGACTCGAGCGTGCTTAGGTTTGTTTAATTATCGTGTAAATATGTAATAGCGTGACCGGGCTGTTCAAAGTGGTAGTTCTAGGTACTGGTTTCTCAAACTCCATCGCTAAAGACTAATATTTCAAACTAACTTGAGTCAGTAATACAAAACGTGTCTGAGTATGCATGGTTAGATAGGTTTTACCTTAGCACACAGACCTTGGCTAAACGTTTTATCGATAAATTAACACGGAAAACAAATCACATATACACAGCTGTCTGCGAGTGCTTCTCGGAAAAAGTACATAAACAACAATATTCATTTTGCTAATTAATATTTTTTTTAGAAGTGACGATGCTATGAGCTACGCAAAGCATACGAAGTAATCAAATATTCTGGATTGAAAATCGACATGCTGCGACCTGGCCGACAAAGGTGTCTCTCCTCTCCTAGGCCTTTTCGTCGCTCAGCCTACAGACGTCTAGCAAGCGCCCTTGAGTTTAACATAGAATCGTAGCATCGGCCCAAAAAGCTTCATGGCTGCAGCCGAACAGGACAACACGAGAGTGAAAACTGCCTAAAAACTTCTCATCGTGCAACGGCACATTCCGCCGGTTTTTGATGGCCTTCAGTGTCGATTACCGTTATGTTTTCGGACTGCAGACCTTGTACGCACCGCCAGTACAAATACTTTGAGCTTGCAATGAGTTTTTTTTTCGGAGAATTTGGGACAAAAGAACTACCACTGACCGTACAAGAAACGCGGTTGTACACCATTACTTCGTTACCCGCCCAACTGTCGAGCAAACGGAAGGCCTGAGTTTGATATTACGGTAAATTTGTTTGTCGCTCAATAATATAACGTTAGACGTACGCTTACTGTTTCTTAGGATCGTAGTAGATAACCAAAAAAAAATGTTATTAAAAAAGGAATTAATGCTTTAATCGTGGTGAGTGGAGTAGATATGGTCGTCCGTAGACAACTGTTTACATATGCTAGAAATTCTGTTCTGAAAAACTAAAAATCTGTTTTTGTTTATATACAGCTTTTGAAACAACTCCCAGAGGAAAATCCCAAGTTCACATGTTCCACCTTGGGCGTATGTGTCATACTATGGAAATCGCTTACGAGACCATTACATCTCACCGGCTAATAAGGATCTTATTAAGTCTATTGTTCGTTATGTGCTGTATTAGTCCTTTAACAAACCTTTAATACTAAGCGTGAGGTTTAGATAAAAGCAAATAAATAGAACAGCTCCAAACGAAGTAGTATTGTTAGTAACTAACCTATATGCAAACGTGGAAATCTCGTATTAGGCACCTTAAATCGTCGAAGATGCACACGGGAATGACAGAAGAATTTCTGGAGTCCTTTCTGAGAGAGATCTCTAAGCAAGACAACTTAATCCGAAAGGCACTTGGACGCCGTCCAGCGAATCCCCCAACTTATTAGCTTTCTAGCGTACCTACATATGATTTACGTTGTATAATGGTTTTGTTGTTTGCATAAAATCATCTCAATGGCGGTCTTCTACACTTTCTTACATTTACTGATTTCGAATTTGTCAGAAACAATGGTCTTCTTAGCTTTACACAAGAATAACTTATTCTTCTTATGGTTATCCAAACTGTCTCTCCAGCTGTCAAATCGGATGTGTTCGTATTTGCTTAGACCAGTTTAGTCGATGCCATAATATCCATACATATAAACATAGCCTAAATCGATCAGTCGCCTTGCGTAGGGGTTGCTCTGACCGTTGCAAAGACACCTCGCAAATCTTGTTTGTGCTAGCTTTGCGCCGGATAGAAGATCCGTGACGCCTCAATATCGTTGGCTTTATTCAGCCATAGCAAGAGGCAACAGTGACAGCGGAAAACGAGGTGGAGGTAGACGTCGCCTTCAGTGCCGGGGGCTATTTGCTGCTGTTTCCTTCCTACCGCCTAAACACTGTTGTTTATAGGGAAGAAGTGGGCTGCGAAACGCCGTACGCATAAGCCGACGAATGCCATACGAACTAAGCGGCCTTAACAGGCATCAGTAGCTTACAATGGTGGACCATGACGACGACGATCATGACAGGTTGCTCGTCTTTCTGCTTTAATATCGTCGTTATCTGTAATCGTCTCCTATACTATATATATAGTAGATACCTCCTATAGAAATATCATTTTTCTAACGCCTTTAGCTACTATTACTTTGTGAGCAAATCCTTCCAATCACCTCTTTGGTATAGCAAGACTAAAGTGGGTTTTATTGCGTTAGGCAACATGGCTTCCTCAAACAGACCCATTAAACGGCTGAATCACGACAGTCGCAACCATATACCACAATAATCATTTGTTAACGCTTCGTTTAGTTCGTTTAGTAATGACTGGATATTCATGGTTAGTAAGACAACGATCTCACAGACATACGCACTAGCCAACCTGCCCACGTCGTCCGCGGTAGCAGTGTTCCTGTATGTAAATTGTGGTTAAGTGGTATATGTTCCTGAATGCAATCTGAGTATGTCGAGCAGGAAACAAGATTATCGCTGTATTCATCATATTTCAAATTTTTACTGAAGGCATGTCAACGCCCAGATTCGAACCTAGAACATTTCCATCCCACTTCACTTAGCCGGCAAACACGTTAGCAATGCAGCATCGTGGGGACATAGATAACCAATAAAATGCATCATAGCAAATGACAAGGCTCGCTCTAGCTCTCTACTTAGGCCAGTCTGTAAGGTGGCCATAGAAAAAAAAGTCAATTTTTTCATCTATAAATGCCTGTGCATAGACTGGTATATATGTACTCTGCAGATATATCCACATTAGAATCTCAGAGACGCGATCGTTGGCGCGGAAAATCTGAGTACAGCTTTCACTCACAGTGGCGCGTCCTGAATTCTTTCGTTTTCCGCCCCTTCCCTCGTTTGCGTTCCCGTTTCGCCTTTGCTGTTTTGCGAAAAGAAGGAGAGCCTCTTCTCTTTGAAGACGACGGTTGTAGCGGGCTTCGATGGGCGATATGTTGATGATGGCGATATCTATCGTCATTCCTCCTGAGAATTCAAAAATTCCGCGCCAAAGCTACAGTCGCGGTCGCCTGGGGCCGAGAAACCTTGGGACTTCCATAGTGAACCGTTTGGAGCTGCTGCTAGCTGGCTGAAGGGGGTTAAGGAGATTCGTTTTTACGAATGAGCGAGGCGGGATATCCTCTTTTCGGGGTAGGGAAGGCTACCTAAATCAGGTGGGAAGCCGGGGGTCGAAATCAGAGGGTTTGAGCAGCACTCTTCGTCCCGGAAGAAGAGGAGCAAAAGGAGCATATGCGTTCGCCGCCACCGGTTCTAGCAGAAGCCGAAAAAAGAACGCACCAGGGATAATATGCAAATATTTTCCGTGTCCAAGTCGCGACCGACCTGGTTTGCCTTGAAGTATTTCGTTGAGAAGATGGCTCACTGGGGCAGGCCAAAGAAAGCCGTACCGGCATTGCCGACACACGAAAACTCAGCTTGAAAGATTCGATTATGCTCGGATACGCGAAGAGAGAAGGGAGAAGGAGGGGAGGAGAGAAATAGAGACATACAGACGTTTGTACAGTGAAAGAATCAAATAAATTCAATTCAATTCAAAGGCCAGTCACACGCAGCTAACCCGAATGGCAGATGAGTTACAATTCTGTGAGACCTCTCAGCGGCTTAAGCTAGCGTCGATCGGGTTATTATGAATGCTAATTCACCATCCACTTAGGTTTCACACACACTGGGAATAGGAGAACCTAGATGGGGGAGCTGAACACCACCGAAATAGGGTAATAATGTTGCTCGCAATGAGAGAGGAGCATTAAAGCGGTAAATGGTGATAATTGAGGTAGACATCTTTGTTTCATCATATGTAATCCAGGACAAAAAAAATGGCGTAGCGTACGGCTGTACGGTATACGTTTTTCCAGCAGGGGATCATGTAAGTTGTTCGCGGGCCGGCACACCATCTTTACTGTACTCGTTTTCCCATCTCAAATTGTTAATAATAATGTCTAATTATTCATGTTGATTCAGTGTTCCCATGAAGGAGTAATGTTATGAATGCTACAGCATTACTAGCAGCAGGCTGCAGTAACTTATCTACTGACCAATTGTCTCCTTGTGCTACCAGTCTTGTTCGAATTGCCCTCCTATAATACGTGGTGCGGGGAGCGTTTGTGTTTTGTCTCAATTTTTCCAGACGTGTAACTTCCTTCGTTCGAATGGTTAGTCCCTGTTGCTTTCCGGCCGAACATAAGGGAAGACATGTCACGAAGACCATCTGCTCTTCATGGCCAGCTAGGCCGATGCCCTGCTCCCGCTGCCTCATCGGGCTTCAGACACGTTCACACACTGCTCAGCCCTATGAGGTCTGCGTTCCCAGTTGACCGGAAACCTGAGGACCGGCAGAGGACGGAGTCAGACGTCTGAACAAATGTCCGCCTCAGACTTTTTACCTCCTCGGAGCTTTGCCTTAAAATCTCCTTCGCCCTTGGATTACGTCTAGGGCTGCGCTTCGAATGCGCCTCTCGATGAGCAGCGTAGAAGCGGACAGTGCTGTTGGTCCAGTTACTTCCGAGCCCTGCGGCCCGACGAAAACGGACAGTTGTGCGACTCCTAACGAGCTGTGATCACCTCGATGTTTTTAGGAAAGACACCAAAAGAACACCGAGGTTCCACCGAGAGAAAGGTTGGTCGTCAGCCTAGTCGCTCAGTACAAAAAGAAACCGAGGAAGAGCCAATAGTTGTTGAAAGCGTGCAGAAAGGTCGCTAGTAGTGATAGTCATGGCCGCGAAGAAGGCCTACGCGGAGGCGAGACGAAGCGAAGATCCCTTGAGCGTGCCGGACGACCAAAGCGGAGCCGTCATCACGTCTGGACGACGTGTTGAATGAACTCCACACATTTGTCCTAGCGGTAGATGTGCGTGGAAAAAGACTCCCAAGTTAAAACGAGACGGAGGCTGGCTGAGCCGCGAACCGGCATAAACGTCTTGTTCCAAGAAACCTCCCCTCTGGAGCTTGGCGGAACTACAAAGGCCGTTTTTAAATTTTAGACAGAAAAAGCACATACACGCGAGGTGGGACCGGTTCTTGGATGTGCGAGTGTAATATAGTATTGAGACACTTGATAGCCGAGCTAAAGAAGCGGCAAAAAGGCTATTGGAATGGAAACAAACAATATCTAATCTAGAGCTTTTTCTTCCAACCAGAAATAATACCTGTAACATGAACAGCCGCTGTCGGCTAATTATTTCAAGGACTAAGTTGCATGCTATTAACAACAAGGCAAAAATAATTAAAACTGACCTAACCACGCAAGTTTTGCATAGAAGGACTCGCTAATTAACGCATGTAAACCCTGTTTTTGAATTCTGCATTGAAAACCTGCTTCTTCGAAATTTCACCTCGTAATATTTAATCATTTAGTAATCTAAGCATAATGTTTAAATTACTAAATGACACGGTCGCGAATCTAAATGTACCACGACTGGGTCTTCTTCAAGGAATAGGATTTTCCTAAATAAGGACAAACACCAAATGGTGGCCGGGGATCTTCGTTACCCAAAGAATTATCAATACTTAAGCAGACCACACACATCTGTTCTGTTATCAATTCTAATATATATATATATATATATACTCTGCATACTGGTAACGCTATTATATAGCATTACAGCAAGATTCCTTTGGAAATCGCTTACGTCTCATTACGCCTCATCTTGCTCGTAGCAGCAGGAACATGCCTTCAAAAGCATTCAGCTGTATAAGCTGCATAGGCTTTCTGATAAGTGATGCCCGCGACGTTGGATAGAGCACGCTGTTTGCCGTTTAATCGACACATCCGTATCTCGTCCCTATCTTTTGCTTTCCACCTTTCGTGTGCCAAGCACCTCATTCTTTACTCTATTCGCTTAAGATTTACTCTATAGCCCCGTGTTACTGCAACTCTCGAGCATTGTGAGGCCTGAAGACCCTGACCACAAAGACAGGAGGTCTGCATACACCCCACTTACACACTCCACGCATCAGTGTTACCACCCCACCCCATCTAATCCCCTGGCTTCCGGCACTAAGAGCACAGAGGCAACTCTTCGTCTATTCCCTTATTCTTAGGTCGAATTAATGGTAACTTCGATAAGACTATAGCCGACGAAAAGGCATGAGTAGGAGCAGAGGCGAGGATGGCTAGCGAACCCCAGGGATACCTATTATAGAAGCTCTAGTGGGCCTAGATATACCCACAAGATCTCATTCCTTCTCAATTACCATTGACTAGAACAAAATCTAGTCACCCTGTTAGCTCTCGGTCTTAGTCATTCACCCCTTTTGTTCGGCAAAGATAGCGAGAAAAAATGAACCATTGTCAACAGAATCCTCCGCCGGGTACACGTTTTTCATTACGAACTCCAGTCAGGTCGCTCGCATTTGCATTTACGCTTACTGAGAGTGAAACTATGCGATGACAGAATGGTATAAGTTCAGTATTTGCGCGATTGTCTGCTTTGAATATAAAATGTACCCTTGCATTTCATTTATAAAATAATATATTCTTTATTA
The DNA here is from genome assembly GCF_002443255.2 of Varroa destructor. NCBI lineage: Eukaryota > Metazoa > Arthropoda > Arachnida > Mesostigmata > Varroidae > Varroa > Varroa destructor. Next base: position 23,358,236 of record NW_019211460.1, read on the forward strand.
TAGGATGTCATACAAAAAATTTGATCTGATTTACAGAAGGATCAGTAAGGCAGAACTTTACGTGGGCATGCATCGCAGCATAATAATGCCTAAACTCGTTTGAGCGAGGAGAAGTGTTTACACTAGTAGATTCCCTTGAAATTTCGTTCTCTAGCTGGGCCGATTTCTGAGGATTTGTTAGCTACGGTCGCACAGATTTGAAGGAAACCCACTAATATTCTATATTGGTCAATAAGACTTATTACTTATAGTATTCGTACCTTCTATATCCCCAATGGAAATAACTGAATACATCTTGTTGCCAGTACCGAAATACGAGCTTGTTGGAAATTTATCTAATTATTTAATTAAATAAAATGGGTATCTATTTTCATACGATTTTTGCCGTATTTACTCATCGGCGAAAGCTCGCTATCTAAATTATTCCTAGCCCCATGATTCTTCGTTGTTTTCAAATAGAAGACCTTTGTTCTTTATACAAAATTAGTAAGCGTTACTCGAGCAAAAGAATCGGGGCTTATTATTCAGTAATAATAATAATAATTGTTTTTACAGTTTGCAGTGTATGTGCACTGTATTCTAGTATACTGTGGCTGGAGTACGGCACAGATTAGCTGGGCACCTAAATGTACTTCGATTTACCCTCAATAATTTTGCCAAATTTTACTTTTAGATGCTGCGGAAACGCACCATTCTGCTTCATAAACCCAATTAGAGTTACACTGATATAATACAGTTGCAATAATACAATAGAACAAAAAAAAAAACTATTAAAGCACTCCGGCTAACTTGGCTGATTATCAGAGTCAATAAAGCTACACTGATTTCGTCAACTGTGTTACTCTTGTGTCTAGACGCGCCTTACGACTGCGCGGTATAATGTGAGTATAGTACAAAGTATATTCGCTCTTTCAATCAACGCGGTATCAAAGTTAACAAACCGGGCCTGCTCAGATAGCTTTACTCAGGTTTGCTTGTACGGACTTCCCTTAAATATGCATAGAACCACACGGCTCGGCAGTCACTTCCATAAATCTAGTTTTAAAAAACGCCTTACAAAAGGCTGTACGGCAATGGCATTAAGGCGTGGATTTCAAACGCAATCAGTATTCGCTGCAGTCTGAACCTCGAAATAAATATCCGCGTCACAGAGAGATGCAATTGAGCGCCCCCAACTTGCCGGTCAAAATGAGAAAGCTAAGGAGCTCACCGAAGGCTCAGGTTCCTAGAGATCTCTTACGAGCCTTGAGAATAAGTATCCTATCACAGACCTAGTCTGAAGTGGCAGGCGATGAGAGTTCTCCAGTCCCTTAGTGGCTGAAGTAGCGTGGGTGCTAACGTCGCCGTGCGCGCATGACTTCGCATGACTGTATCTTCTGGCTTGTGAGCAGGCACTAAGGCTACGGTAGCGCTAGCGCATCGGCAATAATACTGGTAATGGTCTTAGGACACCAACAGGGATAATATAAGCAGAGTAATAGGGTAGCGAATGAGCAATTAAGTTTACTGGAAGAAATGATGACCGATAGGCAAAGCCACAGGCTGAATGCAAATCAACGGTGCGGGTCGAGATCTTCCTGAGTCACTTATGAAGCAGGACTGCATTTAATTCAACTACGAAGTCCCGTGGTCGCTAACGATGACGACAACGACGAGAAGCCGTAGCTTGCAGCTGAGACGCGCTCCGATATTTCGATACTGAACTGTCTCTCGGCAAAACGAGCGGACGAATGCCAAGCGACACGCTTTGAGCAGAGGCGAGGTTATGAAGCACACAGAAGGCATCAAGTCTACGAGCGATATGGACTACAGCGTAGAGACTAATCATCTGACTGATGCAAGTAGTGAAGCAGGGAAGTTCGATTTGAGGTTAAGGAACTGTCTCCCTGAGAAACCGGTGCGAATGGAACTGAAATAGTTGAAGGACTGAAGAGAGAACAAGGTCCGTCAAAATCTTCTGCCTGTATTAGCAGGAATAGGAACAGCAACGTTTTAAAAACGTTGACAAACTCGCTGTGCTGGGCGCCACGTGAACTTTTTGCAAGAAACCATATTACAGGTCTAAGGGCGATGAGCGACGGCGGCAATATATAAGCATATAATTTCCTCCTTCAACACAGTGACCATAGTTAGACCTAAATGTATGGCAAGTGTAATAAATTGTAAATATGTGAGAATTTGTTTTTATAGCTGCGCGCTAACGTTCGTGATAATAATTCCTTACTTCGTTCAGGCTGATTCACTGAAGAGTACAACAATTTTTTTTTTTGGCTGTCATTGGACCGTTTCCATGATTCCTGTTTACAGCCGTTACCAGCGTTTCAGCTTTATCGGCAATCTTCGAGATGTTTTGTAATTTGGGTGAAGCTTTCTTTTCCGGTGAGGCACACACCTTTTCCGAGCTTAAAATGTCTAGCGGCCCAGTGTTCCACTGGACTTGAACTGCGCAAAAAACAAATACGACTGGTATGTAATAGTAATCAATACTGTTTATTTCTGTAACAGCTCCGCGTCTTCTATCTCCATCAACGATAAAGTCAAACTGATCTTTGTAAAATGCAGTATCTTCGCTTAGCGATGGAAATTAACGCACATGTAAAGAATATGAATAGAGCAAATGTAATAAAAAGATGTCAGTAGTTGTCAAGTGGCCAAGTGGAAACTATGGAGAGGCGGGCCGAGTTCAAGAGAAAACACTATACCAGTAGTGTTTCTATATAGAAACAAATGCATCTGCCTGTCGTGATTAAACTTACCGGCGCCTTCATCGGTAGAAGGGTCGCCCAGTGTTACCGGTTGTTTCATCACTAAGCTGGCTGAAGAAACTTCGAATACGAAAATAATAGAAAATACGATCAGTTAGCCTCAAAATCATTACCCGAATACAGACGTCCGTATGTATTATAGCTAATTTACTCGGCTGCATCTTAGATCCGTTTCGTTAAAGTGTATCATTAGAATATCGAGATCGAGGAGTTACAGCTCGCACTTTAGTTAAATTAAAATTCGACGTTAACAGAGCTTGGCGTAGCATTGCTTGTGGTTTCCCAGTACCGTTTCAACGATCCGCTAGCATAAATACAAAAAGATTTTCTGATCATCATCAATAACTGAAGTCCTGAAGGATAGCTGAATACTTGCCCATCGGTGAAATGGCGTTGATGTTTAACCGAGCAGAGCCATTCGATACCATTCGTGATCTCTCGTCGACGCAGCCACAACGCAATGTATACGCCACAATTTCGTCCGAATCACTGCTGCTCACAAGGATCAGAACAGAATAATATGTATATTTAACATTGTTGTTTTTCTACGAAGTAGTCGAAAACATGTCGGCGGTCAGGGAGGCGATATGATGCTACGTGGCATCGAACGTAGACGACGACTGCTGGTCTAAACATTCAATGCCACCAGGGGCTACTCAGCAGACCGTTGTTCGACGACTTTCCATTACTCAAGCATTGGAAAACTTCTTAATATATACAAGGTAAAAGTAAATCAAGAAAAGGCCAAATCAACAATTAGGCTTTATAAAAAAAAGACTTGATTTTTTTCGTGGATACGATGATTTGCAAGTTCCTCATATTTAGAATTACGGTACGTTAATTAGTTCTATCGATAGGAACAACTTCACCGGTCTTGATTTTGTAGTGGAGCACTGATGTTGATGAAATTTGCCTCAAGCAAAAAAATCTTTACTCCATGCAAGACCATCCTGCTGCAGTACATAAATACTATATAAGTGGTGTGAATAAAAAAGTTATTATTATACTGTTATTTTTTATGAGTAAATAGCTGGAACTAGCTCGCTTTGCTTTTATTCAATTGGACGTTGGAAGAAGCTTTGCGTTATGCAGCGACGGCCGTCCACGAAACTCACACAACAGCGCCCCGAGCGCTATTGCTTCTGTCGGCGTCGATAAAAGAAGCTAATTATCAAAAGAAAAGACGACAGGTCCATCCCAACCAACCAGCCAGCGAAGTGTGGTCTGTTTAAATTTCAAATTAGCCCGCGCATCCGTAAACCGGAAGTGGCGTGCATTCAAGTCTCGTCTGCCATCGCAAGAAAATCGGAAAGGAGAGAAAAGGAGCCTGTCGCCGAAGGCCAAATTCGAATTCGCATTGAAAATAGCTGGCAGCAGCATCTAATATTTGAAGGCCTGTAAAATTTAGCATTGTCAAGATTTCTCAAATAAATAGCGAGCCTATCAATTGGTTACTGCTATACAATAGTAAATGCGAAGTGACTTATCTTTACGGGCGGCCGGCTAGAACCGCAATAAAAAAAAATACGTAAAAGTGTACGCTAGCCTCTGCGGTATTAACTATAAAATAACTATTGTTCAAAACCACTTCAAGAGACCTTGTCATCGTTTAATAGAACCTTTGAGTGATTCACAACTAGTGACATAAGTGACCGTTTCAGTCATTGCGCAAGGACTCCATAATACCTTGCTATAACAGGATGCTGCTACGAACAAATGTCAGTAGTAGCTTGAAGTTGAAGCCTATTACTGCTCAGTGTTGTTCTCACTTCACAATATACCCATGTTTCTGCTTTTTGTCTTCGTTTTTACTCTGACTAAATTGCGTTGTATCAAGAAGTTTATCAAAAGGAATGCGAAATATGCTAAAGTTCACGTCCTCAAACACAACTTCGGTGGGGTGGTACCCTTTGTTGCCCTCGACTACTCTTCAGTAAATTTGCTTACAGAGTAAATCAAGTCGCTTTCCCGTATAGTACGTCAGAGTGCAGCAGAAATAGCAGAGTAGCGAGCAAAAGGCGAAGGGTTTTGCGCGTTTCACGAGCGAAATCCACCCAGTACATTGCATTTAGCATCTTCAAGCTCGCGAGCTTCATCGAAACCACGACGACACGTCCCTTTTCCTACATAATACATATAGTGCCATTTTACGAGGTCGCTACTACCCTTGACACAGTTGGGTCGAAATATCTGGCTTCCCGTACTTTGCTATACGTCGTCCACTGGTGCGGTATGTGTTTCACGTGGCTTCTGTCTGTTTTCATACATTTCTTTCATCTTTCGTTTTTGCTCACCATCTCCTGCCTCCTGTCCCATTCACCTCCAACTAGCAAACTCCTTGGTACGGCGCAAGCGCCGACCGCACCAGAGCTGCTTTGCGAACATACTATATTAAAATAAATGACGCTCATTTTTCAAAATTCCTTCAACGGTTTGCCCACTCGTTCTTTTTCTCTCTCTTGCGCTTCGCCCCTTGCCACCATTCCAATGCCCCCGCCTGCCTGTACGCTAAAATGAGACACATATTGAAGTCAGCAGTGTATTGGTTGGCTTTGAATTAAATTGTAGAAAGACTAAGACTCGCAATGTATCACAGAGAAATCTGAAGCTGTAAAGAGTCCGGCGGCGTCTGATATGTTTTTTTAGATATAGCGGTGTTGATAGAGTGAAGGCGGGATGCATGGTCTCATAAAAACAGGCCTGACATTGCTAGTTGTCTGATATAAAAGGCCTTTTCTATTTATGCTATCACATCCATGTTCTTGCTCTATTACGGGTAACTTCTGATTCTATATCTGCATATGTAGCATATATATCATATATGCTAAGGATGTCAGCAACAGATCAGCAAGTTTTCTGATCTTGTAATTTCTGTAGATTGCATGATAGCTATTTTTCGAAACTAATTATTGTGCCTTTATAGACGACCGCATTATTTTGCTTTTTGTGCTTTAATATGCTGTCAGAGCTTTAGTCTATGAATTACATCAGATGCCACTGTACAATTGCGCCCTATCAGTGCTGTGAAATACAGTAAAGCCACTGTTGCTCTGTGCCATAAACAGGTAGTGGTATCAGACCTGACAAGGCCGACCATGTCTGACGATCTTTTGCACAAGATCTTCTCGCCCCCAAAATACAATCGTTCGTGTGTCCTGGCTGTATGGATCACATGAAAGGGACTAAAAGAGGAACACTGGATAGGCATTTCCGATGTCGTTTTTATCTCCTGACACTCGCGCGAGGCCCTGATACATCGTGACGCCTTTTCCTGAATCCGTACGCTTTGAACCTGGTCAGGGCTATGCCCTGACAGCTACTGTGTCTTTATTCAAAAAATGCGCTCTCAATGTGGCTTCGCCTAAAACATCTTCCGTACGTGCTTACTCAGCATGAAGCGAGAAAGGCGATTCACTGAACGGGCTCTCAATCTAAATGTAGTACTCGTATTCCCAAATCAGGACAAATGTTCATCGATATGAATGTCCAATAAAGATGAATATGAACCGCTTTATGTATTTAGATTATTAAACTTTATATTTAAGGTAAGTCATTATAGGGGTTAATAGCGACTTAAACTCCAAGCATTGCCTACTAAATATTTGTGCAAGGTCGCTTCATGTCTATATGTCTACATTATAAAAAGTAATAAACTCTATAAATAGCAACAACAATAAATACGTCATTCCTTAAAAATCAAATACATAATAATAGGCGAGATATTAAAACAATTATCAATCTAGCAGCTTTTCTTATGTGTCGCGTATGGATGTGACGTTCGGACTTTCATGCCCCAACAGTCTTTTTATACTACAGAATAAACGTCAGCGGTACGATTCTTGCACTCTCGATACAAAAGTTGGTCGCATTGATGTCCCTGTAATGTAACCGGTGCCGACAGCGTGTCGACGAATCTCGTGTGCACGAGGAAGCGGAACGATAGCGAGTGTACCCTCATCGCACGCACGAAGTCGGAGATTTCGGGGTTTCAGCTCCCGCTGTTTCCGTACAGCTATGCTACTGCTCCGGATTCCGCTGGCTGGCTGCTGCTGTTGTTGGCGGCCAGCGGAAAGGCGGTGCTCGGCGTGACATCCGAGTGACGTATGGTAATTCTTCATGTCGGGAATGCTGTCCGTTTCGATTTATGGAAGGAACCAACCGAAGGAAGGGGCGAAAAAGAGTGTAGAACAAAGACTCCAGGATCTCGTCCGACAGGCGCCTCGACGCGAGACCCTAGGTGTCAGAGCTAGATAAAAGAAAGGAGAAAAACTAAAGGCGGTGGCAATGGACGCACGGGGCAAAACGGAGAAACCCTTTTCTACTTCTTTTAGGGTGGTGAGTCGAAACGAGGTGTAGTCGAGAGAAAGTATAGATGCAGACAGATAGCTGTAGAGTACATGATGAATATTTGAATAAGGAAAATATAATACATTTCAATGCGATATGCTGATCGGGCGTGTCGTCGGAATTGGCATTTGAGAACCTTCAGGGCACGCCACCTGATATTGAAGTGCTCATAGTGAGGATTATTTGTACTCAACATAAATGTACCACTTTAAGAAAAATTGCGAGTTTGAAACGTTTTGCTGACGCATATGTTTCTTTCACAGCAAAAACTTCCTATTTTTGATCCCGAAGCAGATGAAGTCTCTTCTGTATAAAAAAAAATTCCTTCTGTACATGGTGACCTTTTTTAGCTTCAAATTGTATGGAAGATCTTATCCAAGAAACAAGGTTTAGGTTATTTGACCGACAACATAAGAAAAAATCCGCGTATTAAAAGATACATCAATGTGGAAAGCTTTTCTTCACAAATATAACCTTCGACATCATATATAATATAAACCCATCCTAACACATGCTAACAATACGAAATTCTGCCAATATGCATTCTCGGCTTCGTGTTCCGATATAATAATATTTTTAAGGCCTCAGAACTCATCTCCCTCAGTTTGTTTTCCTACTTAGCCAACTGCCTTCAATATTGCGCTAGGCCGAGCCTTGGGCGCTCTGTTTTATCCACATCCTAAGCATCGCCTTTGCCGCCAGCGATTGGAGCACCCCTTTGGGCATTTTAGATCGAACCATTTCCAGCCTTGCTACCCCGCGGCTGTCATAACTCAATGCTTCTTTGCACGAACGCTTCCGTAGTTGAAGCTGCTGCTACCGTTGCCAACGAGGGCACCGATACTAGTCGCCCTGCTGCAGTCAATATTGCGGCCCCTTCTAGCGCTGAGGAGGTTGTTGCTGTTGTGGTGTATCCGTGCAAGGCACGGAGTCAAGTAAGGCTCACGAGGACCCCCGGTAATGTCAGCCTGTCGAAAGACATAAAATGCGTCTATTCAGCCACAAATAAGGGGCGTGTGGTGTGCCTCTTTCGGCCGATGCTGAACGAAAAAGGGATCTGTGCTTCGATGGATTCTGCGTGAATCTGCGATACTGAAAATACGATGAGATACGATGCTGAATCCTGCTTCTTTTCCGTCACATTCTAAATAAGTCGCATCCTTCTTATCGCGCAAAGGCGATCCGGGCTGCGCTGTAAACACTGTAACGGGTGTCGCACCTAACGTTTTCAGGAAGAGTGCAAGTTCGGTATGCCACAACAAACAAGCCAGCCCTGTTTTTAAAAGTTCCGTTTACTCGAGCAATAAAGGCGCAGTGATAAATGCAACAAACAGCAAATCTCCTTTCATGCGGAGACCCTTAGAGGTTGCAAGCAGTTCTGCTTGCGTCCGTTTATAAGGGAGCTGTGGTCTGGGCCACAAATATGTCGCCATTGCATTTGTGCAGTAAAAAAAGCGAAGGACGAACCAGAACACCACCAAAAAATGGGTGATACTAGCATTTCCTGGACAAAAGATTTAACTTTTGGGAGGTAGAGAGGGATTGGCCAATCCCTTTATGTGATTCGAACACGAACCTCTGCGGAACGATACGTTTGAGTGGTCGTATTAAGGCGAGTCTTCTTTTTCGAGTTACCTTACCTTTGTTGAATTAGTCAGCCTGTAGCTCCCTACGTTTAGGCATGACAGATCTGCATATGAAAGCGAACCATAGCGAAAATCTAAAGCTTTCTTTGGAGTACGAATCTTCGTTGTATAGTATCTGTGTTTTGTTTCTCGAAATAGCGAGAAGAAGACTTAGCTATGTCCGAAACAAAAAAAACTACGGCACCTGGCGATGACGATACCGATTTTTGTTGTTAGTAAAATAAAAGAAGACTAGAGCAAATTTGTATTGTCCTATCATCGTGCTTTCCTGAACGGAGCTTAAATATCTATAACTGAATATACTACGCTGCCGGCTGCTGGTGTTCAGGAATTCTGTCCGATCAAACATGAAATTCTCGGAAAAAAGGCGAAGAAGATGCCCAAGGGTCTTATATCGGAAGTGGATCCGTGGCCCTGTGCTGAGACGCTAGGAAGACATAAGGGCGATAATATTGGGACAATATGGGAATTTCGCTATGAGTGGGGAGCTCTTAAAGGAACAGCAATAGCGACCAAATAGCGCTGGACTTAACCGACAGCGCGATCGATCCGGGCAGAATTCCACGGGTGACAGTACGCTTGTCAGCGGGCCGAAGACCAGTGAGAGAGTGACCGCCTCCCGCAAAAGTGAAGATGAATGATCGATCCGAAAAAAATTAATCGGCTATGTCAAGATTGCCAACCCTAACGGTTAATCTATCAAGATGAACGTCACGAACAAAGTTTTTTCGTCGCTGTCGTAGATTTTTCGTCATTAAACAAAGCGAATTAAACGATTACTCGAAATTACACATTCGACAGGGTTTTTGCTTAAAATTTAGCTTAATAACTCGTATCTCTGGAGGATTCTCTGACCGAAACAAGCTGGCCTTCTGATGAACTTACCATTTGTATTGTTCGGTTATTTCTAACATATTTAAGTGATATCGTAGCAACATCCTCCTACCATAGATACATCTCTATTCGATGCGGTTGAACACGATGTACTCTCATCGACTTCTATACGGGTCGATGACGAAGAGGTGATAAGCGTGTCAATTAGCCGTGCCAGCGAAGCTGTTACGGTTATAGTTGTATAGATGGGGCATCACGTTAAGGTAGTGAGGGCAACTGGCTGAGTGGACCCCGAGTACGCCACATCCCAGTTTCCTCTTCTTCCGTTACTGCATTATGGTATCGCTTGAGTTCACACAAACGCAATGGACCTTATACTTCTACCTGCTTTCTCCACGATTGATAGGAGTATGAACCATAGTTATAGTCGAATAGCTACGAATAGCAGTGATGCTGATGATCTATTTCGAATTGCGACCCTAGTAGCTATCAAGGGGTTTCGGATGATGGTCTGATATATAATCATTATTCACGGAATCATATCATCCGTAGTAAGCTTGTATATAGACAGGAAATTAAGCGACACAGCGGTCTGACGAGTGAGTAAGAGAAAATACGTAATCAGGACATAGCGTGTTGAAAATAGGGTAATTTTTTTTGTCATCCTTGATGCTTTTTTATCATTTTATTAGGGCTAATTTTAGTCAATGAAACAATGACAGTTAGAAAAAATCTAGTTGACTATTGTTTTTTTTTACTTTAAAACACTATACATCTCTATGTTTTGAGTTTTACATCTGGCATCGTCGTTAGGCGTTCCATCAGTCAGACAGCTGGCTCCCAACACGAAACAAAACCTATCCACGCCCGGGTGCGAATCGAGACCACAACGTGCCCATAAGATTAGCAAACAAATACGTTACCCACTAAGCTATCACCGGTACAATTTAACCAATTTAGGTTTTAACCAGGTAACCGGACCTTTTCAATGAGGTCGAACTTGCTCATTAACATATAGTCACTATGTGGTCATCGGATATCTACATTTAGGTGACAATCATAATTCTACCTAGGCAGAGAAATGTTTTTGACTAATAGATTGCCACCTCTCGACTAAGAGATTCTAGATGTCTAGATTAACCTTAGAGAACACTTATTGCGAAAAAATTAACAGAAACACAAGGTTGGCAATCATATAAAGCTAATACGAGCCCAGGGGTATACACACAGGCAGCAGCACAATCAATCATAAACGTACCCAAGGCTCCAAGTTCACGCTGACTCGTCCATGTACATGCATGTGCACAACCTCTGGGGGTTCTGCTGTTGTTTTGCATTTTCACTAAGAACTATCCCTATTTTCGTGTATTGCCTGGTCCTTCATTATCCTCTTGCTGCGTCTATTATGCCCACAATATGTGTAGTTATTTGATTGCATCTTCAAGGTACAAGATATCGCTGAGGCGTTAGTTCTACACGAAGCTAATCCAGGCTAAGGGAGATGCCCCTGCATACACGCCAGCTAAGTAGGAATATTGGGAGAATACGATCGTGAAGCTAAGTGGCGTGTTCTCCACGCCTTGTCCGACCCCCGTCGAAGAGCATGCAGTGTTCCTATGTCGACCTACTCAGTGCATGAACTACATTGAATGCGACAGTGGTGAAGCCCTCAAGCTAGAAGATCCAGCAGCAAGATGCAGCTTGAGGGAGTATATAGATTCACTTCTTACCAGACAGATGCACTGTCAGACGAGCCCAGGGTAGATTTGAAGGGGAGAGGTTACCTTAACAAAAAGAAGAGGATCCACGACCACAGAGGATGGTTCGCATACAGGCCGATGTACGAGCCAAGGTAGCGAATGCTGCTGCTGCTGTTCAAATAGATCTGATCTTATCGATGCCATCCTTTAGTGTGCGTGCGAGAGAAGAAATATGTTCCATTCCTTTTTCTCTCATGATCACTTTGTTTATTGACACCAGCCTTTCTGACAGAGCTCCACATGGGAATACTTCTCGATGTATAGTACCAGTATATCTGTAGCCTCCACATCGCGACCGCTTCTTCTCCCACTGATTGTTGCTGCTAGGTAACTTCTTTGGGCCAAAATGAACGTATTTGGCAGAATAACACACAGAAAGGGACAATAGATGAAAGGCACAAGCGTCTAGCTGCAGGAAATAGGTTTCTTTATTACCACTGGTGGATGTCATTGACGGGTCTCGGAGCAGCTACTCCGATTTTCTGTATATAAAACGTATTCGGCAGCTTTTAACTAAATCTGTGTATATGCTTTCAAAGAAAAACACATATCGACGTTTATTTCAACTCAAAGGCTTCATTCTTTATGCCGTTTTTTCTTTCTATTTAGGTCACAGTAGAATGCAAGTTAGACTAATTGGATTTAAATACATGATCGATGTTTCTTCATTTAATCACGCTTGCCATGTAAACATAACGTTACCTTTACATATATATATATATATATATATATATATATATATAAGCAGATGCAATAGTAACTAGTATCCTGCTCATCAATCTCGGCGACGCTTGCCCCTCATGGAGTCTAAAGAGCTGATAATTTGTCTGCAGTTTTAGCGAAATCGACACTGCAGACACTATGTCGAGAGTCACCCGCGAGGCATTAGAAATCATACTCGCTGGCTAGTACTAACTTTGTCTGAATTAGTATTAGTCGTCTAAGGTCATTCTTATTGCCCCTATAGTGTTGTTGGCACTTTCTCCGCTTGGCTGCCTTTTAACTCTGAAAGTGTTCAGTCATGGAAACATGGAAACTATTTCACATTGTTCATACTGTTTATATAGCAAGGGATAATCTCTTGGCTTCGATAGCACGGAACTCACACACACATAGACGCTCATACGAGTTTAGGTATACATCTCCGCGTTGAATGGATTCGATCTCCCGCAAGAGTCATTCGTTGAGGGCTATGGAATAAACAGTGCAAACTGGATGAGAAATAAAGAAGCACGTTGGGTGGGCAGGCGCCCTTTTACTGGTGGTAGGGCGTTGAGCGGCAGCCGCCTTCATTGTGTTGTTATCGAACGATATATTCATTAGGCATCGATAGGTGCCAGTCAATAAGGACGTGATGTGACTACTTAAGATTGAGCAAGGAGAGTAGGAAAGGAGGAGGAAGCTAAATAGGAAAACGACAGCAGGAGTTGGCACGCGCGTCGGGGGTACGTGGGGTAGCTGACTCCCGGTAGAGAAGCCAGAGATCAGGGGAGGCAGTCGGTGAAATTGAAAAGTCGAACAAGCAAGCACTTATCAATGAAGATGAACTGGCTTTGTGGCCAATGTTAATGAGGACAGAGAGGAAGTACGTTTACTAACGTAGAACAGGAACGTCAGTGATGTCTCTCTGTTCGTCTGTCATTCATAGAGTTGTCAAATAGAGGAGGATTTAGGGATAGGATAAAATAGATAAAAAAAAAAATTAGTCTTATACCTATGAGTGATGCACAATAAAGCCCATTTTATAATCAAGCATCGTCTACTATTTTTGCACAGAAGGTTAAGGCTACCTAGTTTCGCTCCATTTTGAATTTTTTATTTTGCGCCCGATTGCAGTACTTTTTTAAAGTTGGTCATTTCTGAAATGATGTGCGACTGGAAGAACGCTACGAATAATAATAACAAGAAGCATATCTTTTACAAATGGGTTTTAGTTTGCTCTTTACTATTTTTACCAGTTGACCTTCAGCGACGATCTCTAATGGAAAACGAAAAAAAAGACCCCTTAGAATAACATAAAAAAAATCAGCTTTCTTAAAAGCCTATCTATATTACCAGGACCTACGCCGCTAACCTTCCGTCAATGTAGCTTCTACTCTTCTGTTTTGCCTCTGTCACTCAACGAACATGCTATAACAACGCTCGACCGGAAGAGTGCAGCAGGTCTAGTTACTTGGCCTGCTCATTTGAAAAGTAGGTCGCCTCCGTCAGGCTTTCGCCGGGCCATCACATGTTCACAATTGTGTCCACTCAGCTGTCAGATTCGATTGCTGGCAGTTCCCCTCTACAAACCCACGTAAATCCCATCGCGTTCGTTGAACGCGCCAGCTCCTTGCCACAACAACTCCGTTTCAACAAGGCGACGCTATCCCGCAGAGTGCGACTCAGAAAACGCCAGTAGTTGAACCGTAGTTCAACCTTTCTCTTCCTTTTCGTCTTCTTCTTCGTATTTTTCGATTTTTCGGGTTTGCAGTCCTTCTGTCGAACGCTGGACTGCCGAAGGCCGTTTTTTGTAGTGCTCTCCTTCCCGAAATTCTGCTAAGGGTGAGCCCAATGCTTCATCCTGTTGTCCTTCTCGACACTGGTTCATGCTTTCCTTTCTCGTCTATCTATTTTTTAGAAAATCCTCCCAAAGTACGCCTGTCAATTTGTATCTGCCCTGTTCCTGACTGCCACCTCCTTACACTCGCAGTCTTTCCTATTAAAGAAAGAGGCCAGCTTGAAAGCAGCAAGACGCTTCGGGAACGCGGAAGACCCAAGCGGGGGTCCAAATTGTGGGGTTCGAAAGGGTAATCCTGATGTATGTGACGGTTTTCCGGAGCTGAGGCACAAAGCAGTGCAGCAGTACGAAACAGTGGACAGAGAATTGGACCTTTGTTCGATGCTTCATTCTAGTACGCACTGCTGAAGTCGTTTTATGTTTTATTTTTGAGAACAATTACATATTATCTCTTAGAGATAATACGTAATGGTTCTCAAAATAACGTTCTTATCAGAGAATGTTATTTGAGAGTTATCTGCCTCTCTGGAAAGGGAAATCTAAGTGTATTTTAGAAACAATTTTGCAGCTCAGATAATATGGATATATCGAAAAGTTCACATAAACGCTCACATGATAAACATTTTTTGCGAAAATTATGTTGCTAGAAAACTGAAATATTTCTAAATATTTGCGATCACGATAGGGTGTCTCAAAATGCTTGCTGAAACCGTCGCTTTTTGAAGCCAATTCTTTGGACAATATTGGTGTTAACGACTAATGTATGTATAATGCATCCTTTCGATTTGAATAAAACCCGCCGTTTTATCGGTTAATCTTTTCAAAAGTGCCACACGCATTGGACCCCGATATAGGACAACTGAAGTAGCAGTTAACTTGAAAATACAATAGAAACCGCAAGGGAGCATCTTGCTTTTGAAACTACGCCTCGTTGCATTTGATGTAGGTTCAAATGAAAGCCTCAAACGTTCCACGACCAATAATTAATAATAGGTCTAAGGCTTATACATCCTTCGTATGCAGTCTGATTGATGACACTTTATTTAGATGAGCCAAACCCAGTTGAAACCAACCATCATTTCAATCATAACCGGATAGTCAACCGTGAAGCACGGAACCCATTCTAATTGCACTCTTAAAACTTGGCAAAATCTTGCGAAAAAAGTCGCACGAGAACCACAACTAAGAGCAAGGACAACGCCGACTCGCAAATGTTGAGTCTTTTTTGTCTTTTCCATAAAAAAACATAAGGAAGACCTATAGTAACTTTAAAAAGTGATATGAAACTACATATGAGATATCTAGATTCAAATAGTGGTAAACAACGTGAGTAAATATCATTCAAGGAACATGCTCGATATTTCAGGATTTTACTGAATAATATATATGGTACAATTAAAAAATAAAGTACACGAAAAACTATCGTTCTTTGCAAATCGCGCATATGCATTTCGTTTGTAAAATATGGATATCACAATAGCAGCTATTAGCTTATATAGCTTTATAGCTGTTAGCTTTCTCAGCAAACCGCAGGACGTAATTTCTGTTTGTGCTATAATAGGCGGCAGCAAGCATCCGGCTTGGAGTGCAAACATGTGCATACCATGTGGAAGCGGCCTACATAGGGGTATCTAAATCAAAGTTTAGTCTCCTGCTATGTCAAAATCTGTACTCTTCCCGGAATGTTCCTCTCGATGTCACTTTCTGGTCTATACAAACAAGTATATCTCAATATGAACAGTAAGTCTCCAATACGCCTGCCGCGTTCGATATTGGTAAAGTTACGCAGCGCTAAGCAACCTTTTTCGCTAGCTCCGCTCCAGGTTGCCTCTGGTGAACCCTTCATGCTTCAGCATATATTGGTGCGAGCTAATTAAAGCACCCTTGTCTGGATCCATGCTCTTTGCTCTATTTTTCCGATCCGCTATGAAGCACCTACCTAAGAGAAGGTGGACATTAAAATAAGCTGATGTGAGAGCTTCTGCCTCTACAGAATGATGTCTCTGTCGATGTAAGTGGGTGAGTCTCCATGCCCACCGTGTCCGTAGGCCGCCTAGGCATAGACGTACCTGGGACCTGTACGGGCCCAGCTTGCTGAGCTGGCAGTGATCGGCGTTTTCCGCTGTCGCGCCTGCCGCCGCCGCCGCCGCCCTCGTTGTTCTGATACTCCTAGCACTACACAAAGTCGATATACTAACATGTAGATAGTGGGCTGTATAACCGACGTGATGCCATGCGACGGAACAGTGAAGCGACACATCTCACGTCAGTGGGTAACGGTGGACGCCTGGTGTTTGTCAAAGTCTGGAGGCGGGGACTCCGGGTAGGGCGATAAAGACGATCGGGGCATTAGCGGCATTAAGGTTAATCCAACGAGGCGCGGCCTACCAAGGCGTGCGATGTCCACCTTTCGACTACTCGGACGTAGAGGCGTGGGGGTGTAGTTCGAGGAGCGACGCTGAAGCTCATTAGTGCAGCGGTGAGCGAAGCATGAGGCCGGAATAGTTGACTAGATGGGACAATACATCGGAGAATGCTAGGCGACGTCCAAGCAAGTGAGCCAGGTGTCTGCCACATAGAGCTATAGCTACGTAAGACGCCTTGGTCTAGAATGTCTTCGAATGGGGCTCTGCGTACGAATACTCAACTTCAAACGACATTTCTGTACGGATTCATAAAAAATAACACGAAAGAAGACTACTTTGTGATTAGGGTGGGTAGTGACAGAAAACAGATTTGGCTGGGAGAGGGGGGGGGGGGGGAGGTTATTAGCGTTAACGGAGGCTTATTCTACGCTGAGCTCCTAATGTAGACTTCTTGCAACTTCCGTATAGGCTTACTCTTAGGCTAGTCGTTCTAATGATAAACACATCTCCACGTTCATTTTGGTTACGATTGATTGTGTTTTTTTTATATTTTCAAGTACCACATTGGGAACATCTGATATACATAAAAAATCACAAATCATAATTAGTCTATTAGCTGACTTGGAAGTTAGCTAGTGACAGCATTGTTATCCTTTATGCCTTTAGTTCAGTATGCGTTTGTTGTCCTTCAAAACCGTACACTTCCAACGAATGGGTATTTAAAGAGTTAAATACGATTTAGGTAAATAGATGGTTCCATATATAATATACGCCAGAGGCAAACCATCAGGTCCTATACATATGTTCCTGGTTTATTCTGATCTGTACGCGCAGGCTAGGTCTCGTTCAACTACTTTTCGCAACACTAGAATCCGCTTCAGTGAATTGGTTCTGCCTGGCTTGATCCGAAAGTCTATAAAATGCAGATGTGTTTGTTTGTGGTCGGCCCTTTGACCAGCAAAATTGCTTGTTTATACCACGGCAAGCAAAAGCCACCTAGATTGAGCAGTCCAGGCGTGTTTGCTATCAGAAAGGCAGCCAGCCGATGGCTCGCTGGGCTTTGGACAATTTCAACAGCCTGCGGATCTGACCCATTCGCCAGAGCCAACGCAAAGGGGGAACTGTTTGAGGGCTTCTATCGTCAAAGCTGTTGCCTTAAGCGGCAAGAAATTTGAGCCCCAGATGGTCAGTATGCTCGAATTTTCGGAACCTATCGCTTTTATAAGTAGAGGCCAGAGTATTCAATTGGTAATCAGCTTCAGAAAGTATCGGGGTAGCATTTGGGTCACCTTACTTCAGCTACTGAGAACATCGAGCCTGTATGTAATAGGATTCTGTTTAAGTTGCGATGTAACGCAAGAATCCTTATTTCGAAATGAGATATAATGAACTGAGACTAATTAGTTTTATGAGGATGTATCAAGTGAGCTACTTGCTCAAATCATATCGAATTTTATAAGGCCCTCTGCATTTATTCAACATCAGATCTACTGTTTTATATGAGAAGCGAAGGAGTAAACGCGCGTAAGACTTTTGCGGTAAACCGAAACACCGCTCGTTTCTGTCTTAGCTCATCAAAATGTCTAATATTCTCCTATTTTGTGTCCAGTATCTCTCCTAGCCCAATTAGGTAAACTGTCGAAACCAAAGATTGTGTTACCTCGCTATACACGACTGATAAATGCAATATTGAAATTGTTCCACGTTTTTCTCCCATACACCTGGCGTAAACCATTTCAGTTAAGTAACTGTGATATTTATACAGGTAGGTAATTATTCTACTAAATGGATATGGTGTATGCGCTAATTATTCGTATTTTGAACAGAATAATTTTCGAGACCTTTTCCAAATCTCGAAGCAGTATATTGTATCCAACAACGTTGCTTCGTCGCGCTAGCAATGTTGGTAGCATTTGGAGAGAATCGCTTTGTCATGGCGGAACGCGGCGGCAGATATAAATTGTTGGACAGTGAGCCTGAGCTGTGTAAATTTCAAAGAATCCATAAAAGGTCGGTGCAGTGTCGTTCAATTCAGCAATACAAAACGAACTAAACGTTTTGTAGTGCGAAAAGCTTTAAAACGTGACAAAACAATAGAACGTTTATTTAGAGTGTATTGGATACGGGTCACTGATAAAAGATGGTGGGGGGACCAATTCCAATCCCAATGGAAGTCCGCAGCATTGACCCCATCTATCGTTCGACTAATCACCAAAAACCTCGACATGAAGGTACGCAACATGGCCAATAGAAGCGTTGTAAACCTACAATGCTGCTAAATAAAATCTGGGTTTAACTATTGGCTCTTGTCGTTATGTTTATTAGGGTGCAAGAGAGTGTGGAAGATTTTCTAGTAGTTGTTTATATTACATTCTTTGTGATCACATGACATTAAGCGATCTTTTCTTTTAGATTACAAAGTTTACTTTATTGCGTTTAACTCAAAATGGTAAGATCTGAACTGTAATTCAATTGTATAACAAATGTTGCAAAACAATGTACCGTTATTATCCGAATCAGGCAATGCTGGCTTCGAGAAGAGACAACGGATAAAGTTAAGTTTAGTAACAGTCCGTCGATACGGCAATTAAATAACTTAATGTAATATCTGACCCTACAGCATATTTTTTGGCCAGTACACTCGGGCACGATGGGTTAACATGGGTTTTATTTACGTAGGACTTG
This sequence comes from Varroa destructor, assembly GCF_002443255.2. Taxonomy (NCBI): domain Eukaryota; kingdom Metazoa; phylum Arthropoda; class Arachnida; order Mesostigmata; family Varroidae; genus Varroa; species Varroa destructor. The sequence continues at coordinate 23,377,139 of NW_019211460.1, forward strand.
AAGCCTGTATCTTGTTCCATACCGATACGTTAGATTACGTTCATATTTTTTTCTTACAGTTGTCGTATTATTCACCTAACGAATATATTCACGGATACCTTCTCCGTGTGGATTAAACCTATTTGTGTTGTTTTCGCAGCCTCGTTTTCGACAGGTCAGAATTTTTTCTTCATCTTCTAGGCCTTCTAGTTTCTAGATTCAGCGAGGTGGCAGATTTCTTTCCCATTTACCGTTTGAGCATCATCAAAACGAGCAGGTTATCTACAAGTTCGCTCTTCGTAGCAAACGAAAAAGCGCTGACGAATTCTCATGTCCTTTGGTAGGCTTTCTCCGTTCTTTCACTTACCCCCGTCCCTATTGCAGATTGCCCAGTAGTAGTATACTCGGACTCCACTAAAACACGGTTGGTTGCGAGCGACAGCTTGCCTCCGCCGCAGACTATACACGCACATCCACGCGCACAAGCGAAACTGTTTTAAAAGAGAACGACCGGCTAATACCTCGCATACATCGTGCTAGAACTCCTCCCGCTTGTTTCTGCATAATAAGCTTATTCGTACGTTGCTGTCGCAAGTTATACAGAGCTCAACGAGAGAGGAAGCGTGCTTTTACTCATCGTACACACCGTCACAGTCGCGGGCGAACGGGATCTCGAAGCCCCTAGATCCAGACCGAGGGGAGCTACTGCAAAGTGACTTGTTGTAGACAGTCAGCATAATGCTGTTGCTGGTAATGCAGAGGAACAAGTTAGTCGGGTTGAAGGGAGCGAGCCCCTAGCCGACCCGACGACAACGGTAACATCGTATATTGAGCCAATGAATGTGGAAAAACTACCGTTACGCCAACGGAAGTGGTGGTCGTTCGTACTCGGCGAAAACATTTGATTAAGTCAACACGTACCCGCGCCGCTACGGCTGTGGCTGCTGCTGCTGCTTCTTCTTCTACTACTACGACTGCTTTTGGGCTCGTCAGCGGACGCTTGAACGGGGTCCCCCGTAGCCACAGCTACATACGACGGGTTCTGCTTTGGCGTCCTCCGCTGGTAGTATTCAACAGCTAGCCTTCTCCTGGGTGGCGAGACATAGCTAAGGGCGACACACGGTGGGGTAAAGGCGGTTGGCGGCAAGACTCAAAAGAAGGGGCGACGGGCCATGCCTATGCCATCAGCCCACATCGCCTTGGGAACGATGGGTGTCTGTCTCATTTACAATTTAGATTTAGAGTCGCAGTGCTGTGCAAAGCTAGTAGCAGTAACAGCCAGGTTAGGCTACTTCGTTTCCGATGCCTACGTCTGCTGACAGTTTTTCGAGCCGCAGACAGAAGAAAGAAGCTCGGGAAACAAGGGGCATTGAAGAGGAATAAGGGAAAAGGTTTTTGGAGAGGGGAGGGGGTAAAAGCTTTGGCATTAAACGCGGTAGAGATTCCTGTATCGACTAAGGGTTGAACTTGTTTGGCGCGAAAACGGCGGCCGATAACGGGAGTTTCTGGCGCGAACTATTTGCACTTCCATAGATACGAAAAGAAGAAGCTATAGGTTTTGTTGCGACCGTCTGAAGAAAATGAGTGGGGCGCGATTATTATGATGAGTGGTTCTCGGTTATTGCCATGTATGGAGCTGCGGAGCTTCGGGCTTGCCCTAGTGATTGGTCTGTATAGATATTTCTAATAGTAGGTATTAATAGACAAATTCCATTCAAGTAATACCTCTATTCGGTTGGAATTCTCCTTTACTCTAAATCAATCAGTTTCCACGAAATTATAGGAACAGGTGACAGATATGGACCTGATTCCACTCATCAAGATTTGAAAAGAACGTGCGTAAGGAACTCCATTACTAGACGTTTCACCGTCAACAAACTCCTTAACGGTGATAAGAGCTCTTTCAACTGTTGTCATCATGTTGGCATCATGCATACCTCTCAAGTGTCAACTTTGCCTCCTCTAACGCATTTCGATATATATTCCCTTACCTCATGTAAGATCTGTCATTCTCTCTCAGATTTGCCGGGTACCCCTGCTCGCGAAACCGGCGCATAGATATCTGGGACCGTATCACTTTTCCATTATGTTACATGCTGGTACACCTTCTACTTTGTATCAATAAAATAAACATTGTCAACCGGCAACAAAGACACTCCGGCAATCCATCAGTCATAACAAGCTCGTATGTCTGCTACAGTTTTAATTTAACGCCTCTAGAGCTTTTCGTTCCGTCTCTCGTCGCTTTCCTTTATCCAAATGGATATATGGGTAACCAGCCCTTTTCCGCCGAGATCGAAAGGCTAGGAGAGGTAAATAAGCAGAGTAGGTTAGAGATAGCTGTGGTGAAAGGCCCGGTGCTGCGGTTATACTCGTGGCAGCCGCAATTTTTACCTTGTTGTTACGACTCACTGAAATGCCAGCAGGGACCATTGCCACTGAAGACTACTACCACTTGCCCATAGCTGCTCGCCGGTAACGTACAGCCTACAGAGATTTGAGTTGACGACTTTCTCTAACTGTAGTACATCAGCCCTTACCGAAGGCGGTTAGCTCTCAGCACATAACTGCGTGACTCTAATTGAAAATAAGCTATTCCTAAGTCTCAGAATCGTAATCGCGGCCTGCAGCCGCAGCATATAGGCTCACACAACGTAGATGTGCCAACGTTGGCCTCGTGTTAGACGTTAATTCCCGTCGCCATTTTCTTGCTGGTACTCATTCGCCAGCTTTGCGCAGCTCGTTGGTATTCATGCATTCATATATGACGAGAATGTATATGAAACAGAAGATGGAAAGGGTGCGTAGGCAACGCCATAATTCCGCATGTCCAAATGAAGCCTATGCCTCACGAGCCGCATAGCTCCCCTGTCCAAGCCTCCATGTATCTCTTACTGGACCTGTCGCGCAATCGTTTGCCTAGTAGTTGCTCACCGCGTGACTATTGTTAACTCCTTGCTCAGAGTTAGTGATCGTTAAAACGTAAGTCCGTTGATCTTAGCGAGTGCTTCTGTGCTCACTATCTGTCGTTATGTCGCTGCGAACCATAAAGCTATTTCTGATTCCTGAACACCAGTGTCTCACTCTCTAATGGTCGTTAGTACCGCTTTTGTCGCCGGGGAAGAGCTGCAACTGGACGGCAGTCAATGAGACTTGCACGACGAGGCTGTCTCGCTCGAAATGCGACTCACGTGCTTTGTCTGAATAACGAAGCATTGTTTGATTGAATAGAAGTGTCACATACCGACTTCACTGACAATCACGGATGAGTAAAGATCACTCTAGTAACTATCGTTAGTGGCAGGTCGTTTTTTCTCATTCGAAGCGTAAGAGTAGCTATGTTGCTTGCGTTGAAACTCTGTGATGGTGCAGTGAAAGTAACGTGTTTGCCTATTCAAGTTCGAGATACGGTGGTCTAGGTTCGCAATCGAACATAGACACGCTCTGTGAAGCAATCCTTAACAAAAGGAGTATAATCGAATGTAAATTCAAGCTATTTGTTAGTAGACTCCCCTATCGCTTCACTCGGCGAAGGCCCGGTTTGCAGATGTCAGGGAACCTTCAAGCCTCGGCGCGGATAAGAGAATCGTTGGCAGAATCCTTATCGTGTGCCTGAAGTACCTCAACAACAGAGAGCCACCTGATTGCCGATTATCAAACAGTGACAAACCGTTATTAATACATTCGGTGATTAGTTTTTTTCAGCATACCTAATTATCTAGATGTTGTATCTTTTAGCAATTCAGTGTTAAGATAACACGTCGATGAGCTTTACTTATTGGCAAAAAAAAACTTCTAGTTATTTACTCGGTGATATTCGATATGCTACATCCGCCATATTAAGTTCGTGCTTGGCTTTTGTACGGACCTGAATGTTCTTCGTTCGCAAAGTTCTCTAATCCACATCAACTAATAACTGAATAAATTATCCTAAATTTAATGTGTTACTAACTTAAGTTGAGTACTTTCAGTAATTAACGCAGGTTTCGTTGTTTGACGCCTAATAATGATAATAAAAAACATGCGCTAGTCACAATTTTTAGAGTAATATGAAATAACGGTAAATGCAATAAGCGTAAGTTACTAAATACAAAGGTTTTTGGGGTTCACTCGATGGTGAACTCTTTCACGCGACACAGTACAATACGATGGTGCCCGTTGATAGTGGGTTATTAAAGTTTGCCTTACAAAAGCAGGGTTTCCGGAAACGCCTGTAACAATCGCGTAAATCTGAATTATAGTCCGATATAAATAGGATTCGCTATCAGCTGAGTTGAGCTGTCCTAGATATTACAATCATGGTGCTTATTTCATTTTCCAGCCTATTCTGTGGGATCTATTCATCGTGGCCAAAAAGAAAAACAACCGGTTCAACACAAAGAATCGAGACAAGTAAAAAAAGCGTCGAAAAACAGGGTTATGCCGTACTGCGGCACAAGCAATTGGGTTGATATCACCAGTGAGGATAGCTGCAAATCCGAAAGGAAGTTCTCGGGGCAAGCGGGTCGAATACGGCGACAACAGTGTAGTTCATCGGCTAAATCTGGCAACCAGCAAGCTGGCCACAGGGAGCCGGGCGGAGTTCAGAACAAGAAGTACGCATTTCTAGCAGATTCGAAGACAGAGACTATAACATCCAGCGAGGTCATGCTGCCGATGAGTGAATGTAGCGAAACAAGTGTAAGAAATATCAATCACGAAGGGATGAAGCTACCGAGGCCGCTGCCACCCCCAATGCCGACACCAAAAAAGAGGAATAAGTGTTGTGCCGTCATATAGAATGTTGGTGCAGGCTGATTTGCGGTATAACTTATTTCGAGTGTACGTCGTTTACAGTGATACTGTTTCAAGTTCAGCTGGAAAGTTTGTTGTTAGATTCGGAACTTGGCTAACTGTGTATGGTTGATTTTCCTGTAGTGACGTAATGTAGTATCAGGCTCGAAATAGCTTCTGTTGTTTCGTGCGGTGTAGATGATACTATCTTGTAAATTAAAGGGAGGTCTTAACATATGGCCTTGACTGAACGAAAATCGTAAAGAGACTACGTGGAGTAGCGTTTGTTCACTGGTTGCATAGTGATACGGGTTTGCGAGGGGCAACGGCACAAATCTGTGGTTGGTGAAACAAATTTTCCAAAATAGATGACGGTGATAGACTAAATAAGCGTGGCAATAAATATATATATATATATATAGATACTCGAGTAATTACTAGTAATTTTTGTAGCAATGAGAACTGGGCATCGGTTTGATTTTTAAAATAGGGCAGACACCTAGGCATAAAGAGCAAAGCTAGTTTACAGGGAAAAAGCACTGGAGTTTTCAGACACGATAAACACGTTAGTACACGATACTATAAGTATAAAGCTTCGAAGTGAATATAAGTATGGCCTTGTAACGAGGATCGTGTAAAAAATCAATTCGATTCGATCTAAGTACTACACGGCCGAGCAGGTTTGTCGCATGACTAATTCTATTATTATCTCTCGATACAGGACATAGCCAGGCGATATGCTGGCATTTTGTTCCATCTCTTTCAAACATGTCCGTGACGATCGATGAAGCGCACAGTTTTGGGAAGCGCAAAAACGTAAAGAAGACCAGCCCAAAACGAGCACTGGACCATCATTTTATATGCCATTAAAGTTATGAATTAATAATTGTTGTTTGTTTACACAAAAGCAGTGGCGGCGGCGGCGGCAGCAGCAGTATCGAACCCCGTAAGCGGATTTATTATTTATTCTATTGATTGACATGCCACCCTTCATAGGTTCTCCTTTTTGAAACGGGTCTATTTTTCCAAATATCTATCACCTAACACCAGAAAGCTTCCCGCTTCCTACTGTCCCTATGCACCGGGGTTCGTATAAATAGAGTAAATAGAGTGCACCGGGGTTCGCTTATAAATAAAGACGGGTAACTGCAATTAGGACAAAAAACTATACTGGACCTTTTGACGCTCAGCTCTGTTATAGACGAACGAGAACCTGTTCAATAGTAACTTCAACATGATCTTTGAAGAACTGATAAGCAATCGCTGCACTGAGAGAAAATATGTCAGGATAATAACTTCAAAGGTTCAGAGCTAGGTACAGCATGTTCGACCCGATATTTTTCCCAAGCAAGTCCTCTTAAGTAAGTTTGAATGAGCTATTTGTGAGAAAGCTCATGCCTGCTCATGATCATAGTAACAATTATTTTGCAAGCAAGGATTGCTAGCTAATCGACACGTCGAGCTTACTTTGACGTGTCTTTTAGTAATTTTCCATTCGTTCTCGTTTTTCCTTGACTTCTAACAATTGTCCGGGTATTTTTTTAATCACTATACGGTATTTTTCGAGATTCCACAGTATTTATTATTGGAGAGTATACGTTTTGACAGTGTCACCTGGACAGCTAAGGCGCTAACCATTCTGCAGGGCGCTATACCATGCTCGGGTAGGCAGTATTCGAGAAGCTCCGGAGTGAGCTCTAAGTACGGTAGAATATAGAAAGCGAAGCATAGGGAAGGTAAGTGGTATATTAATTTGTGTAGCTGGCTGGACACACCGGGTGCCACTTCGAGCCGTAGGTCTGTGCCTCTCGTACACTCGCTCGCATTGCCTTAGGTGGGCAAATGCGCCCCTGTGTGGAAGCTCTTGGATAGGACGATGCCAGTTGCCCAGTCATCAGCTTTTCCGCGTGCTTGGGCCTTCGCCGCCGATTCTATCCAACGCCACAAACTAAGTCAACACACTTGCCTTAACTTACGTTCAGAGGATCTTCCTTCTATATATGATAGTGTAGAAAAAGTAGGGTAGTCTTTTCGATCTACTTGACAAAGACGAATATAGAGTTTACTGAACTAACTGATGTCGGGCGAGTACGTTGCTCAAACCATGCCACGTAGAATTCCTATTTAAAGATTTCGTATAGGACATATTTGTTAAAATGTTGGCGTTGGATATGAAAGTACGTAAAATGTGAGTCTTGGTTCTGGTTGAAAATGGATATTGCGTGCATTGAAGAACGTGGACTATAATGAACAAATAAAGACATGTATAGTTTGTGTTTTATAATAAACGTTTTTATTTTGGTAAAAAAATTTAAATAAAGAAAATAACTGTGGAAGGAACAGCCGATTAGAAACGTCTGATTTGAGGGCTAATACCACACACATTCAACCAGTTAACTAATTTCAACCTTTCTAGTGATGTCGTATGTCTTCGTATAGTACCGGCTGCTAGAGGTTTTTTTCAAAATTAAGATTTTATCAAGCTTATCGATGTTTTTGTTGATTTTTTCATTCCGCATTTTACTAAACGTTGTCCTACCTTCTACGGGTTTATTCCGCGCCCCTGCCGTTCGGCGCATCGTTAGCCCAATGGCAAACCCATTTTTCACGTGTATAAACAGCGTAGCATATGACAAACGAAGTATCGACTTGTTTGGTTCCACTTCAATCCGCAAGCTTGAATAGAGCAAGTAGAGATCAATAGAAGTAACATGCGAATTATTTGTTACCAGTTAAAAGCGATCCATTTTTGTTATTTTAGTATGTTCTTCCTTGTTTCTGCGCCTCGCTTTCGGGGCGGGCTAAGAAGAACATTGGGATTTGTTGGGTGTAATTCAGTACATTTGAACTGTTTCTAGGAATATTGTGTAAGATGTAATGCAAATTATCTTACATAATAATAAGGGCAGTTTGTGATAATATGGGCGGATATGAGTCGTCGCTCTTTCCACTGTCTAATCATCCTGCGTAAGGAGAAACGGTTCTTATGAAACGGTATATCGAACGTGACCATTTCTTCGAGCCAGCCGGTTTACAGTGCGCTGTCTACGGTGATTGCATAAGCGACTTTTTTTGTTATCAACGCCATTAAAGTGATCCGTAGCTTGATTAATCCGAGGAAAAGTGCTTTTATAACTTCGTTCTTATGCTTTTATGTCGGTCCTTTTCAGGAAGGCAGACGCGGCTAGCCAGTTCGATCCCGGTTTACTTAATTATATTAATAACAATTAGTATAGAGTTTCTAAGTATATAAATAAAAAATAAATTATCGAACATCGCTCTGCAACTACGATATTTGTAACAGTAATATTTTATATAGCCAGCACCATTACGATGACTATATTGACGTATGTGACGTTATGTCAGCGTTCGCCACCCGATGCAGCTGTTTCTTGTTTTCAAATACTTCTAATATGCAAATACAAATCGCGAACATGTTATTACACTGAAATGTAAATCGCTCATATAAAGGGCACGCTTAATCTCTTTCGATAGAGTCCTTTAGAGGGCGCCTATGGCTTAAAAGTACCGTTTTGCCTTCGGCACGAACTTCCTAGCGAACGGATTCCTCCTTAAAGTACCACCCCACTTTTCCGCACCACTAGTTGTTGTTAAGGTAAACAGTTTTTTTACCAAGCCGTTTTTATTCTCATCTTTCCTAAGTACCTTACATGGAACCCTTATCTCAACATGGAGGGTGCCCTTAGGATCCAGATCTCCCAGGTGACTTCAGAGGGAAACATGGGTTTTCATAACAGAAATCAACCTAGCCCACATGACCTTTGGGCGTCTAAGAAACCAACTAGGGAAGAGTTCTGTTAGAGTAGCATGATTCAAGTAGAAATGTTCGTTTGCCGGATCGATGTGTGGTGCTTCTGTTAGGGGTTCAACACGACAAGAGCCAGGTCAAATCTTCTTGGCTAAATGTTTCTCTTACCCGGTCAGAGGTAACCGCGGCAGCCCTAGTAGGAGCAGTAACACGCACCGGATCAGAACAGCAAAAAAAAACAATAAAAGAGAATGATGTGACGAGGTCAAAAGTAACCGTTAGCAACAAGAATACGCTGAGCCAGCGAATTGCTTGTTTCTTGATTGAACTTCTCGAGAACAATGAGAAACAATGGAACCGGGCACGATCTATTTTCACGCACAGCTTGTCTGAGACGTCTACTAAGTTTTGGCATGCGGATCATTGTTTTGGCTGTCATGCGATCATGTTGATTTAGGATCAAATCAGGGCATCCGTTGTAGCATAGCTGGCTAGGGCATACAGCTAGGCGTGTCACTATTTTTCACATGCGATCTACTTCGACATCAATGTCTACACTGACCTAGAACGCTTTATTCTAAATATCCAACTTGCTTTTGTTAGCTCAACTTACCATAATTCGTAACCTGGTAACTTATGCGGCATCACGCGTAGCAACAATTTACCAACTTAGATTATTTTGCTTCTAAGTGCCTTTTACAGGTTCCGTTTACCTTTCCCATAAAGGCTAAAAGACGGGACGAGCGATAGAGAAAAGCAGGTACTATACGAACACTCATACCCCCTTGCGTGTAACCTCCGTAATTCCTAGGTATTTGCCACATACGAAAATACATGTACTCGCATACACATACTTACAGACGCTTGAGCGCGTTGCAGCTGCTGTTACCGCCGCCGCTGCTGCCACTGTTACTAAAACCTTTAATAATAAAGGGGGCAAAAACAGTTCGAAACAGTTTGCGCTCTTTGGCTGCTCCTTCTGCTGGGATCGCCAGGCGTCTGGGGCTATTCGAAGGGTCGTATCTCGTCTTCCGCTCGAAGGCGCGCCAAATGTCGCGGAATGGGCCAACGGCAGTCGAACAACGTCAGACCAGGGGCCGACACGAACATGGCCGAGTACCGGGAAGAATGTCTGAATCTACAGAGCATTGACTACTACTATTACGGCCAGAAACAACAGCATCTGCGCGGCTCTAGCTAACCTTTTTTCCCTGTCTGTCTTTCCTTTGAGCATACCCTGCCGGGTCTCTAGACCATGTTTCTGAGAGTTTTTAGCTTCGTAACACTTTTCCCTCGTAGCTCGTTAGATGGCCGACTGCGGTGACATGGCTTCCAAGCAGTCGCCATTCGATCTCCAGTGTTCCCAGGGTGGGGAGATGACAAAAACGACAGACAAAAAGAGACTCCCGCTAGTAATCGGTGGAAAGCTTGCCTGTTCATCCCTAAAACCCCCTGAGAACCAACCGCGTTCACTTTTACCCTTTCGGTTGACTCGTCGGAGTTATCAACCACCCCCAAGCCTGTCTAATGTCTTCCTGGTCGCCTACGTCTGCTGTAAGATAATCAAAGTTGGCAGAGTGGTGAACTAATTTTTTGGGAACGGTGCTACACAGCTTGAACAACAACGTAATAGATAAGGCTACAAGGAAAAACAAAGTAGGAAGGATTCGTGTTTACACAGAATCAGAAAAGTGCTATTAATGTAGCGTGCTATTGATAGCTCATACGAGCCGATATCTACATTTCTGGTGCCGTAGAACTTTGAGAATAGTTTGATTTATACACCTGCTAGACTAGTTATCAATTGAATACAGCGTAGATTAAATATTAGACAGGCTCTTGTCTTTTGGTTGAAACGTTCTCAGATCTATTCATGTGATTTACCTATCGCTTTTCTAGTAACAGTTTCTCGCTTATGTCTACTAGCTCTTCATTGTGCACTATGACGCTGTCGCTAATTAGTAATCATGATTCTGATGCAAACTGAGGACTTCTAAAAGGAAATTTTTCTACTGACAGTGAAACGCGGTGATCCAAAGCAAGAAACCTGGCCATCAACTCATATACGAGGAGACAACAATGAGGCCACGAGAGATCCTGGATTTCTTCACCCATAAAGACGGCTAATCCCATGCAAAAGACTCAAAGAAGTAAAGAGACGAGTCGAGATTTCACTTCCTTGCTCGACTGCTCTTTTACATAAAGGGCGCCTATGCCAGAAAAAAACAGCGCAAGTGATGTTCGCTGGGAGGTTGCTTCCCTCTATCCCCCATCATAACAAATTGGTTGTCTCGTTATGCTGGAAAGGATTTGCACAGCAAAGAAAGGACGAGAGCAAGTGGGAGAGAGAGAAGGAGAGGGAAAATGGACACAACTTCAGAGGCAAGCTAGGCTAGCGCTGCATACAGCGGCGGTATCCTGGCAGAAAATCCCTCCTAGCTTAGCTTCTCCTTGTCCTCCTGACAACCTGACTGTCTAACTAGGTACGTAGTTTACTTTGCTTATACAACAAAGTTTTGCGCAAGGCCCGTTCTGTGAGTGTAGGCAGTGAAAAAGTCGCCGAGTGAAGAACAGGGACTGCTAGTCAGAAATAAACCTTCTGTAACGTTTCTCTTATTGCACGACCACTTTTTATTATTTATAACCAATAGCCCCAATTCCAGTTACGCCGTCCCGTTATTTCAAATGCAACGAGAGCCGCTCCTGGTCAACAGTCTTCTAACGAAATCGTTCCTCTTCAACAATTTCTGATCTAGAGTATTAGAAGGGTGTATGTAGATAGGAAAACACCGAGAATGACCTCCTGTTTTGAAGTGTTACGCAGAAGCTAGATGAGAGGAAGTAAAAATAGTTAAGTAAATGAATGGACCTTATTCCTTGTGTGTCGGTCAAGTCGTAGCTGGTCATTTCCCGGACACTCTATCAATAGAAACGGGTAACAAGGTATATTCGAAGCCTCGATGCAATCACGGAGACTTTTCACTCCAGTCGTGCTGAGTGATGGTAGGATCGGCGTATAAACTGCAGGAGACGGCGCCTGAAACGACGTTAGAGTAGCAAAGCTATTTTACGACAGACCAACTCCCCACTGCAAGGAAAGGCCATGCACAAACTATCGCTGCGTAGTGCAAAGGTGATATAAGTATAGGACCTTGCGAACGGCTTTGGTACATACGCACGTGGTAGATCGGAATGTACGAACAGGGCTTTTTAAACGGAAGAAGCTAATGAAATGTTACGGCTGTCCGCGAACGACAGCGTTTATTGCCGTGGTATAAAGACTTAGAGACTAAATAGTAAAGGGAAAATTTCATATTGAACCATACGGCTGTTGATTGTACGCATTAAAGCCTGACAGGGTCTTCATTCGCATAGTATAGTAGACAGATTCTATGGATGGTCATGTGGTGTCACTGCTTTGACAAAACTGTTCCTATCTTAACTGTCGCTATGGCAAACCTGGAAAAGGCAATTAAATTGCCAGTAGGAACAAAGGAAGAAGCTGCATTTGCATATCCTGTCATGAAAAGTCATAGAAAGGACTAATGCATTTCGATTTCGATGATTTATTAATGCGAGCTAAATGTGAAGACATAGAACGAAGATTTTAGTCAATGCCATTTATTTCTTCAGCCTTCGCGCTTAAAACGTGTTGCTTCAGCTGACCTCAGGTAACTAGAATAAGCATCAGGTAAACTAGAACTTATCAGCTTAGATTAGCTTGAAGCTGTACTCGAACAAAAAACAACATATCGCTGTCTTTTATTGTATATTATTACATATTGTTTTTGGACGATCTCGCATACACGTGTAAATCAGCCATTTTCAAGCACGTACTACTTTAGTTTTCCAATGTATCTAGTTTTCTTTCATAAAAACATCACCGTTAACAGAGCGAAAACATCGAACCTTTTGAACGGCGCCAGGTGAGTGGAGCGTTACAGCGGGAGCCCTTTTTACACAGAAGACGCAATCAGCCCAACGGATTTCGGAGCTCCTTTGTGGAGGCGGATGTCGTTTGTGAACGCTCTCAACCCGGATCCGACAGAGAAGAACGCGGCCAGTGACGACACGAAACGACACAGCAAATAGAAGCGTCCATGGCATGTCGTGCTACATTCACTGTGATATCTCCTTCGCTTCTGTCCTGGAAGGATCAAACGCGTCGTTTAATAGCGCAGACAAACTTTAGGGAAGAAGTCCGCTTCTTTTTTTACTCATTTTAAGACACCTAGTATTTCTCTAACTGCAATACTTATGGCGTAGAACGTCCTTGCTCAACAAACCTATATATATATATATATATACAAGGAAAAAGTTATTTGAGAATGAAAAGATATTTATATTAGCAGACAACTATTTGCAATGAAGGGCCGATTCTCAATCGAACTTTGAGTATATCTTTTTTTTTTTTCAATTTAACGAATTGAAAGACCGTAAAACGTTAACTTGTGAGTTTAAGTGATATACGTTTTTACAGACCTTATTAGTTCGCTTGACCTCTGCCATTAAACTGTGGTAATCGTAATGATTACCACACAACTGTAGGCCAAGTAAATCTTCTATGATACAGAATAAATCAATGTAATCCCGTTCCAAAACTCTCAATCTGTGGAGAAATAATCTTAAATATATAGTATATGCTCCCAAATTCAAACAACTTTTATAAGCTCATTTTTCTCCTGCCCCTTTCAAGCTACTCGTATGAGCACACACTGTTCTCTTCTTTCTGCCCTGCTCTACAATGACTTTTTCTTGCCAATCTGTTTGCCGATCTGGACATGCAGCTAAGGACTAAGCTCTGAGGTTTCTTTTGATCAACGTTTCTCAAATACACTTAACGTTCGCGGTCTACCAGCGATGCGCCAAGCACCGGAGTCACCTCCCGCCGACCCTGCCCTGCTAAACAGTTCAAAGTCGACGAAATCCAATAATGGTTCAGGCGTCAGACCCAGCCTATTGCGGCGCCGGACCAATAAAAACCACACATCATCGACAGTATCCCAACAGCTACGAGCCAACGCGAAGTAACAACTGGCAAGTTCTCCTGTCTTCAAAAAGGTGGCTGCAGCTATGGCCATTTTAAGCCAGCTTCCGAACACGCGGCGTCAGGCCTCGCTGCGCGTCAACACTGCTGCCACCGCTGCAGAATTAGGTTTCCGGCCCAGTGAACGCGGGATTGAAGGAAGAAAACATGAGAGGGAATTGGATATGTGGCGGGTTGTTGGCATTTAGAAGGTAAGTTTTGGGTAACCTGAAAGTGTGAGGAGTAGTCGAAGGGGACAATGGACGATAGGCGCAGAAACGATGGCGGACGAGCGAAGGCCGTAGTTACTTTGGCCCTTTGACAGCTACAGTTCGGCAACTCTATCCATTGCTACTACTGCCGCCTGCAGCCGCTGAGTGAACCTAGGGGGCGAGGGCAGTGAGGCGGAGTTACCGCAAAGGAACAGCGCGGGACTGTGGGATTCCGAGCCTACTACAGATCGTTAAGAGCACCCCACAACGGGAAAGGTCACTAGAAAAGACTCGACTGTTGCCGCTGCTACTTTTGACATCTTGTTCGATAACACAACACAGCAGGGTCTGCTGTTCACGCGTGATCGCGCACTTGTTATTTCTCTTTGCAGCCGCTCATCGGAGATCTAGAAATAGTCCCTGTTCTGGAATATCGGAGCGCTGCTTCGATCTGCCAAACGCACATTTCAAAAAATAACGGACGCTTAGACTGTTTGAGACGAGCGCGGCCCAATGTTAGTACTAGAAAGATACGTCATTATAAAGGTAGGTAACTAAGATGATGAATATCGCGTGAGACGCATACATTGCTAACAAACGACTCTGGGTATCGATATAGTAAGTATATAGTATTATAGAGCTGTCCAATACATAGCGAGCTTTGTTGTCGACCGCGTTTTTATGCTGTGTAAAACACTCAAGTAATGGCAGTGCGACTGGTACAACAAACATAGATTCAATGTATGAAACATTTCGTTGCGTTCCTTGGTCGTATTACCGTTCAAGGGAGTTCCAAAGATAATAATGGCTTTTGTATTTGATCTACAATCGATACGCGGACCGTATGGATTAGTTGGAACCCGCGGCTCACTCTTTTCAATTTTCTCTTACCACCGAACACACCATATCTATTTATGACAAGTAATATCATATAACTGCCATTCTAGGCGCATTGCATAGCCAAATATAAATTTTAAAGCCTCTCTAAAGTACTTCGAAGGCCGGTATTAAACAAGCCGCGTCTAAGCGGACAGCCCGGGCTGTTTTTGTTCAACGAGAACCTCTACAAATCTTCGGTGTATATTTTCCTGCACCCTACTATGAAGCGTTTCGTCACCTTTCTTGGCTTGTGGGCGCCGTATTTTTCAAACTTGTTGTTCTTTTACTAAAATTTGATCATCTAAACAATCAATGAATAACGGGAAATCGGGTTACGGATGGAGTTTGGCGTCCAGATCACCTCGGTAGGAAATTCAAACGAGGACCTGAAACTATCGATCTGCATCTGGGAGATCGGAAATCTATTAAAAGTGTGTATAAAGTTGCATTCACTAGGTAGTACAGTTCCACGTTTAGGTTTTGAATACAACATTCCAGTTATTATCACATATGGCTATACACGATAGGGTCTTATATTGCTATTGCAATTTTGCTGTTTGACCGCCACTACAAGGGCAAAGTGCGTCACAGTAGAAATCAGGCAGGCTTCGTCAAGGGCGTCGCAAGCTTTTTCTAAGTAATCCAACGAACTATATAAAGAATAGTGGTCAATTCGAAAACGAGAAAAATTTTATATCGTTCGGCGTGATTTTAATCAAATTTTCTTAGTAACTCGCTTTCAACCAAGGCAAGCCCTAAACGCGAAGACCGGAACTTGTGCGCCCTCTAGACCACTGAGAGCATATATACTACAGTCACTGTTTATTATAAATATTAGTTGAATATCGTTCCCTATCTGAAGATGAATCGGTCAGATAAGTCTCTGAGGTGATCATTGTGTCAATGACATTCAACCTACAGCAGCTGGACAGCATTATGGTGAAAACACTTGAGTCGATTGAAGGAGGTAAGGAGACGACGATCAGGAGTTTGCGCACGATCTGTCTTTGGTACGTTTGTTGTTTTATGTAGCTGAGAACTTTTTTGAACGCCACAGTCCTTTATATATTCTGTGCAATAAGCCTGTGTTGAGAAACGTGGGCACGAATTCGATAAGCTCTTCTTACAAGATAAAGCGGGTGAAATTGAATAAGCAGTTGTATGAATAAAGTAGTCAGATTCGATTTGGAACTGTCCTTTGAGAAAGCTGTTACAGCACAACGGATCGACCGAGGCAGATAACAGCAAGAAAAAACCAAATTCGCTTTAGCTTAATTATTTTCTAATTTCATCAAACCGCCAGCGGCCCCCCCTTTCCCTTAAACAAACAAATCAACTTTATAGCTACAAACCTCCGTTTGAAATTTATTCCTCTAGTGTCGATACTAAAAGAGAATAACAGCTAAATAGTATAACTCAATGATATTAGACTTACAAATGGAATTTTCGACTCGGAGTTACTCCGATTAAGACTGACCCTGTTACAGAGGTTTTATTAGGGGGATTTTTTCCAACACGTTGTTTGTTCCCCTACTCCATGGCCGTCCCTATTTTAGTCGTAAGCGTTTTTTACGTTACAATCATTGAATCGTTAAGTGAAGCAAAAAATTGTTCCGAATTCAAAAATTAACCATGTTACAGTGGACGGCGCATTCGCTGACGTGTGAGTCCGCGATCTGTGTAACAACGCGATGTCGAATAAGCATCTGAAAAATGACCTCATTTAGGACACCAGCGGGCCACGGTGATCGCCCTAGCGGCGGATACCGAGCAGCGCATTCGACGTATCGGTTTTCGATAAATGTTCCTTAAATGGTACCATCAGGGCAATGAGCATTTGAGAAGAATACTCTATCCTATAGGCGGTGCCACAAGAACAGTGGCGACCAAAGGCATTGAATGGTGGTTCGTTTAAACGATGGAGGTGGTTCCCTGTCGCGAGCAACAGGGCTTATCTTTAAGAGTACCGTCGAAATTTGAGACCTTTATAAACGATTAATGGTAACAAGTAGCTTGACACAAAGAGCTTCTAGCGGAACAGGGTGAATAGAATATATGCACGGCGTTTTAGCTTGAGGTCAGTTGTTGGTGGGGGACGGGGGGCTAGAATGGGATAAACAAACCGTTTGTTCAGCCGCGACCGTAAGCCGCCTATATTTATATCACTATTTCAAGTTAAAATTAATGAAAACGTCATGTAAAACTCAAGTAAGTTTGTTACTGAAAATATCACATGACGAAATGCGCAATTGCGTAAAAAATTACGCTAATTTGTTAAAGGCGGGCAAAATTTGTGCAAAAATTGTCCTTTTGATGCTCGTTAAACGAAAAACATAACTAGTAATTACAGTGACAAAAAATCTCTATATACCTAATAATCGATTTTACTTTTAGCTTGCAACTCTTAGATTAGATTATCTAAGTTATGATAAGTTCCTTCATCTAGTACTCACAAATGCCGATAAGGTCGCCTAACTACTATAACGATTTTATTCGAGTGTTTAAAACTTATTTTTTTGTCAGCACTGTTAAGTATCCTGGCAGAGATGAAGTCATCTCTTTTTGCAGTTAGGATATTACAACAAGTTCTTGAAAAACCTTTGATGCGCTATGGGTTATTTTTAGTCAGTAAAGATTACTCGACGATCCTTAAGAAAATGAAAGTGTTTCAGACCGGATTACTACAGTAGTCAGACGACGACCTCCCTCAGACTGACCAAGGGATGTTTTGCTAAACATACGTAGTAACACCGAAATTGTGCTCACTCAGTATGCCTCATAGTTTGAGCCAATGAGAATCACTTTGTTTAGGGTAGCGTACATCTATCTGATGTAGAGACACTTAATATTTTTAAAAATACGTATCGCCCTTCCTTTCCCTATGAAGCCGTTATTATAGTTAACGGTAGCTATTTTGAGCACCGGTCAAATTGTGGCGATATCGATGAATTGTTTAGCTAAAAATTTGTTAATTTTCCAATTGTATTTTACTTGAAGATGTATAAACACCGATTGTTCATTACAATGGTATTCTATTTACTAACTAAACGCCACCAAATAGTGCAGGTTCGAGATCGGACATATAGGCGTTTAGTGTTGGAAGCGGCCAGTTATCAGAAACAATGCTCTATGTAACAAGGACCTGGCATAAAATCTTACTGCCTTATGATCATTTTACCATGCTCTACATGATGCTGCTATATAGTAATGTCTTGCACCTTCGTTTCCCTTTACCCTAATAAAAGCGTTTCTGGGTCGATGCCCGACTGTGTCAAACAAGTGTCCAGTTTTTATGCTTCATAATTAAAGCTTGGTTGAGCATCACACAATGGTTTAGGTGACGAGAGATGAAAGATCAAAATCTTAGCTCTACGTGGGTGTTCCTGAGCTTCCGACTATAATTGAACTAGGGTAAGCGTAAACTGAATAAGCAAATTCTAAATCTAGATGTCATAACTAGATAAATCGGGGCAGTATTTCTCATACAATTCCATATTTCTTCAAATTATATCTGTCCACTTAGTAAATTTCGACGCTAGTGACAATAGCATAAACAGTTGAAAGCTGAAAGTCGCTTTTTATTCAGTTTAGATAAATAAAAATGTATTTTATTCACTAATAAAATGGACGAAGGGTGGTTCAGCGAAATTTCTTCGTGAAATCGCCTAGTGGCCCAAAAATCAAGGTCGTTGTGATAAGAGCTTCCTACAGCATGATTCACTTTCTTTCGACATATTACCTATCTTCACAGGGTGGTTTGTCCAGCTAGGCTTAACCTGTAGCACACGCTGTTTGTCGATCTTCAGAGGCTATTATCGAGTAAAATTAGTGAGGCTGAACTGAGTTTTGCTATGTCATATTTTGTTACTTTTCTGATCATTATGAAGACTGCTGGCTGATTTCGCTATTTCATTTCTTAACGCCAACGTCGGCTTCTATTACCGTCAGATGATGCATAAAAAATAGTATCTGTGAAAATTTTCTGTAAGAGATAAAAGATAGGCGGTTTTCTGCATCGAGTTCGGCCTGGGGGTGTGCGCTTCCGCATTATTCTCCTTTGTTAGCGCAAGAGGACCTTTGTTCGATGGCAATGCAAATGAGAGAGACGATGGAGAACGGAAGGACCCAGAACCGACTGGCGTAAAGCCGCGATGTAGACGCACTCTTCCATAGCCTAATCACACGTGACACATTGAACAAGCTCTTCGGCGTGGGTCCTAACCGTCGTAACCCATATATACTTTTGTCTGCACTAACGCAAGCAATGGGGACGAGATTTGTATGAAAGGAAAAAAAGAACACGTCCACACTCCGTGCAAATAGATGCAAATTGTCAGAATAGCATTATCCAGCATCTCCTTTTGTATAGCACATGTATAGCTTGCTGTGTTGGCAATAAGAAAGTGACAGTAAATCTTTTAGATCACCGACGGATCAGCATCATATATGTACTATCTAAAGACGACTACCAATTAGCAGATTTTACACATTTAAATATTCAGGACGACCTCATGCCATCTTTAAATGAACGATCGTTTGCGTCATTTATGGCCCTATTGCTAGTTAACCCGACCTTTATGCATAGACAACTGTAATACATGCACTCGTTCCAGACTATAGGCATTTTTTGCCCATATATCCTTAGTAACTGCTCTACATGCACCAAACACAGATTAGCACCGGTGTAACGTTCTAACGTAAGACGTATTCGCCAAAATTCGTTTATATATCTGATACCAACACTCTCTCAGTTATCTACTCGGCTCAAGCTGGCCTTTCCAAACATATGGAACGACTAAAAAAAATGGAGAAAGGACTGAAGGGGAAAAGAAAGCAATAAGGAATGGAAGTCGCCGATGTTAGCCGGGCTGTGCTTTCATTCCTGCAAATTGCAGAAATCTTATTTTAGCACATTGTCACGAAAATACTGAAGTAGTTCCCTCAGCATATTTTGCTTAGAAGACTAGTCGTACCGAATCGAACAAAGACGATGTCGTTTTCTCACGATTCAGTTCTTGAGTGAACTCACTCCCGGTCGAGCCCTTTTCGAGTTACATTCATGCTAACAGTCCTGTCCCCTATTTTCCATCAAGAAAGAAGACACAGAATCTCACTGATGGGCAACATATATCTAATATCTACGTGAGAGGCGAGTGTCTGGGAAACCGTATCCAGATAGCCTGGGCCTCAATCTACCGCCATTTTTGCTACCTCTTTTTTCCCTATAACTGGTAGCAGGCGAGGAGAAACCACGGGCGGGCTAGCATCAGTGACTCGGCTTTTTTTCTCTCCTTCTTCAGTCCTTCCCTCATCTTCTTTCGTCGTTACCATGCGCCGCCCTCTCAGCCCATCTACCTTTCATTCAGCCACCTCCTTGGTGCTCCGTTACGGCACCAAGGACAGGCACGCGGCACTGTCTCACTGTTTACCCTCTGTCTTTTTGTACAAAGTGCGAGGTGACAGGCGGCTGGAAGAAATATGGACCCTGTCGAACAGATATAAAAACGTCTTCGCCACTTCTCCGAGCCGCGAGGGCCGTGTCTTGCAGTACCGTAAGGTGGAATGGCCGAGACATATATAGATCGGACATAGAAGGCAAAGCGCAGAAGGACATTTTGGGGATAGGACGAGTACAAGAGACTGAAGAAATCAGCGTGGGAGACGATGATGGTGAGAAGGAGTGACGGGATTCCATTTCATGCCGCTAGGTAGCCTTCCGTGTTACCACTCATATGCTGCATCTCACATCTTTTCTGCATCAACTGGGTGCCTTCCAAAAGTCTGTGAAGCCACAGCTCCCGGGAGCGGCACGCACAGTACGAAAAGAGCCCACAGCCAACGTAAATTTTGATCGCCGCTATGTATGATACATGTGCAAGCTCTCAGGCTTACTATAATGGGGCGTAAACTTATCGTAACGGATAGCATAGGCATTATTCGTGCCATTCTGGCTAGGTATCGAAAGACTCAAGTGGAAAAAAACGCTTAAATAATTCACACAATTGTTGTACCAGCTTGGAAATTGTGTTCTGTTTGATGTAATATAAATTGAGTTTTTACGCTACATTTCAGGCTAGAAAAGAATATTTGTTTGCTTATTTCATCTCTAATGTTTCAGGCTACACTATCATAAGTAAAATCTCACCTACCTTATCTAGTCCCTCCGATCCAAGTAGAAGTTCCACGGTAATCCGAATCCAAAATTCGTATCACACTCAGCGTTAGCGGCCTCTTGAAATTGCTATTGGATTTACTACCTTTCTACCCTAACTAAAGGAAGATTAGCAGAGGGCCTATGAGATTTCGATAAAGGTAAATAAATTCCAAGTAAATTTGTTGTGAATCTGTTCTCCTGTTTTTATGCTTGCAGACACTTATTTCTAGTTATCGCTCTAAAGGATTATGTCATATATGAACATATTATATTAGTAATTTCTAAAGCAATTTTTTACCCCAGACTCTCAAGCTATAT
>NW_019211460.1:23398348-23474752 GCF_002443255.2 Varroa destructor
GCAGCATCCCCTGACTTACGGATATATATATCCGTAAGTCCGCAGGGGATGCTGCTAATCTGCAGATGTGCAATATCGATAAATCTTTCCATTTAATTTTTCTCTTGTAGACTGCATAGCATCGTTTGCAGCTACTACGTATCGCGCGCTGACGAGTGTTTAAACTCACGAGAAACAGACCTCTTATTCAACTCCTGCATTTGCTAGCTTGTGTACGATTCCTGAGGCCTCTTCGTATCGACTGCGCGCTTGGTCCCTTGGCTCCAAATGGATCACGTATATCCAGCGCTCAGAGGAGCTCAACGGAACTGACATAGACATGGCGACATCATCTCGGGCTTCTCATCTCCTTGCACGGCACCATCTTCTCTTAAAGGATCAAGGTGTCTGTATGGGGATGTCATCTCTAGCTGCCACGTCTGTGACATCTTCAGTAAGAGCCTTACTCAGCCCGCTATCAATGGTGTGAAAATTGAGAACCAGTTTTGTCAGCTTGTATCATGGTTGATCCGATGAATCCTCGCAATGAGACAGGATCTATGGAAGTGTTTTTCGAGGCTCGTTTCCTTTCCTTTCCTTTCCTGGTCGACTATACGAGAATATCACAACTATTATTATTATTATATACGTCGGATATACATTTCGCGACATTTTTCTCTTTAAAAGAGAGGTAATGACGTGTTGAGGCTTTGTACTACTCAAACAGTACGTTAGTGTATTTTCATGTAATGCCAACAAGACCTCCCGTACTACTTTCTAACTACTTGCAGAATGATTTTGATGATGGCTGGTTTTTTTCTGTTTTAATGGATATATGACTCTTATGTGACTTGAATTAATTAAGTCAAGTAGTACATCAACTAAGCGTTGAACAAGTGAACGTTTACACATGCAATACTAGTTTTATACTCAGCAATACCAGCTTGTTTGGCAATTTCCAGGACCGGTTTCGATGAGGTAACACGTAGGAGATGGCTTATTTTTATGAAACCTTATAAAATTCATTTTTTTAAACAAGCCGGGACACACAATCATTAACCAACAGATTTCTTATGGCGTTGTATATGCCCGTAACTACATATATGTAATTCATCCTATTTTTCCTTTCAAGACAACGCGTGATCATACTGCAATTTTTTTGTATATATATAATTTTTTTAAAGCCAACCCATAGTAGGACATGGGGAACGGTAGTTTCTTAAAACATCATCTAGCGAAATGTTCTGCTCCGCTCTCAGTCTAACAAGAAGGAGCGGTTGAAAAGTCGAGCAAAAAGTGAACCCGGTTCGACCCAGCCCATCAGAGCCAAGGCGAGCAACTGGGTCTGCCTGCCCGCCTGCCAGCGCGGCTCGGTGTCTCTCGGGTGTCTTTTTCGGCAACTGCTGAGCCGATCAATCTCTTGCGGCGGCATGCTTCGATATCCGCCTCTTTCTCGCTTTACTACACGATCCGGAACGGTTTTCTCGACTACACACGTGCAGCTTTACGTCGACCTAGCACAATGTATTCATTCATTCTAAGATAGTTTAAGTAAAGGATCAACCACGAGCGACTGTGCGACAGATCGGTTCGGATGAACGCATTGTTTGCTAGCTTTGTGAGTATGCATTGCCGCGCCAATTCAAAAGGTCTCACTCATCCTGTTTAGTCTCAGCGACAGCTTCGACCAGTCTCCCTGCTTGCCTCCATCAAGCTGAATGTCGGCTTTTTCACACTCAGTCGCTTGTGGTCGGGATGCGTTCATCTAGCGTGAAATATCGTGTCTTGCCTATCTCAGGCGGCAGTAGCAAGGTTTAGACTCCGATCCGGCAGAATGGGAGACAAGACCACATTGTGGTGATCCTTCAGAAGATCATTTCGGGTCTCGGCGGCGGGACTTTTGTTACATTCTAAACTGTGAGGTTTACGACGTTCAAAGCACAGTAAAGCACTACAATGCCAATTTCCTGTCTATCTCGTGCTTCACATAACAACAGATTTGGTTATCACTAAAAAAAAAATCAAGCCTAGATAGAATGAATAAACGTTTCCGGAAATACTCCAGAGAGGGGGCTGACTTCCGTTATTCTCGAGTTGAAGAACGTGTAGAAGTGTCGACGAGTGAGGTTCAATTGGAGAGATAACACGCAATACTGTTACACAATACTGAAAAACGTTCTCATAAATCGGCTTTTGTTATTTCTTATGGTGCCGCATATAATCAATTTTCCGTGTTATCTAGTTTTACAGTTATAAATAGATAGATTTTATAGATTTGGCGATGGTTTTTCCTGAACATGTGAGAAATTGTTTCTTTGTATTCCGTTAACATACTCTTATTGCCCTCGGAGATTACGAAATGGAAAAGTGACCGGTTACTAAGAGTATCCACTTGCAGCAAAACACGCAAGACTATGTGGTACCCATATAATTTCTGTCTGAAATTAAGCCGTCACCTAAGTGACAAACAACAATTTTTGTTGTTTGTCTAGGCTTACTTTGTAATTGGTCTTCTATCTAGCTGAGCCCAATATATGATATGTATGTCGATGAGGGTCGCGCGCTTGCACCCCAAGTGTTCCTTGACGACCTCGCCGTCATATGGCTTTGATTGAGGTGTGCTGGGTACAGTCGTTGTAGGTTCGGAAAAGCTGGCGGTCCCTGAGAGAGAGACTCGGCAACACCTTGCAAGCTCGTCTAATAAATATCCCCTCATCTACATCACACAACCACTGATACAGGGCTGCTACGCCCACCGCGTACCGGACTGCGAGGGCCTTGTTCCTTGTGTTTCAATGACCGTCAGCCAATGCTCTGGACGCGATTTTCTCTCTGTTCGGTTAGGGAGGTCCTGGAAGGCGCATTCGGATCTGTTCGAAAGTTGACGCCCGGTCAGCCTTTGTTCATTGTAGAAGCTTTGCCAGCAGTTGCTTTATTTGGGATATCACAGTTACATTGGAATATACCTCTTGACTTACTTAGTCATAGCCGAAAGCTACGGTTCGCATTTACCGGATCATGGTAAGAAAAACCAGCGATTTACCCTGTAACCTTTAACACAACTGCAACGGGCATAGCCTCTATTCGATTGGCGAGGCATATACCATACATAAAAGAGCGCTGTGGTTGGATGCAAAAATACGCGCCAATCAAGGACATCTGGTATCATGACTTCTGGGAAGGCTTACCGACAAAAATAAAATGGAGGTTCGGCCAGCAAAGCCACGAAGACGGAAGCCGAACAGGTCACCGGAAAACAAACAAGGAATAAACGAAGTGTACAACTTCTGTCGATACGATGCCCATCGTTGGAACATAATGTTTGGACACAACGTACATTTCCATGATGGACTTCTTTGCGTATGCGGGCTAATGTCGTCTGTTTCGCATCGCTAAAACCACTTGCAACAAACTTTTTGTTGTTATATACAGCCAATGGCCATACAAATTCGAAATTGCATGTGTTCAAATAATATTTCAAACCAGCTTTTGTTTTAAAAAGAATAGACTAAAATGTAGTGTAAAATTCTAGTTCCATACTTTCGGGATAATGCCTACTATATGGAGTACATGCGCATAAATCTATATAATAAACATACTATGGATACATCCTTCTCACTGTTAAATAACATTGTCGGTCTTACAGCTTCTCTTACTTGTCGTGATATAAGACGTATGGCCTCGCCAGAGGCATTTCTTATAGATTTGCTCTGCTAGCCTACTTATTTCCGGCTGCGAAGCCTTTTTTAGGAGACCCCGAAACAAGGGCGAGTCGAGAGCGTCGTTCTCTATTAGAGTTTTTCTCTCCCTAGAAGAACATTGAGGTAGCGGACATGCCCCTTATGTGGTCCGCTGCGACGTCCAGCTACCGCTCGACATCGAGAAAGAGATCCCGACGAACTCAAACAATACGTCTTGCAGAGAAATAGCCCTAATTTACGTTGTCCGCCCACCACTGTTCATCTTGGCCCTTTAGCGCGGACGTAGAAACGGCATAGTTTTGTCGACTGTTGCTCGAGAACAAATAAAGATCGTTGTTTCCTCGAACGTCCCTAGTATACTGCGATTACTATCATTACAGCTCTATGGGAATTATAACTATACCACTAATAATCAACAACTGATCCTCGCACCCTCTCAATTTATCTAATGATAGGCTCCTTTTCCTAATCAACCATTATAGGGGAAACAAGTGACCGGGACAAAGACTGTCCACTGCAGAAAGCGATTAGTGTTTAGTCTGATTATTGGTCAACTTTTTGAAATTCTATATAATAAGAGACGCAAAATGTATAATTGGTCTAGAAAACACGAAACGTTTTTCTGCAATTTATTTAGCATGGCTCTATGATCTATGGGATGTTTTGTAATTAAGAAGCTGTCCTACTTATTCTCAAACAATCCGAGCCTTTTACTAGGCCTCGACTAACTACGCGCCTTAGGCTAACCATAAACAGATTAATACAGTCGTAATTGTATAGAGAATTTAATGAATTATTTATAAAGACACCCATAGTCGGGTGTCTTTGTATCGCGCTTTCTATGCAGCATCCCACCTAATGAAGCTCTTCGTTCGATATAAAAAGTAAAAACTAGCACGATGTATTTTACACTATCGAGGTGTGAAATAGTCAAGATACATACTCCTTTAGAAAAATGCAACATTAGTCCGGTTATCATATAATAGAATAATTATAATATAACTATAATAAAACTCTTATAATGAATCTTACTGGAAACTCCGTTAACTAGCAATTAATTTTAAAGGAACCCCTTTGTGGTTATTCCTTTATGTAAGTTGGCGTCCAACCGTTACCGGCGGCGGCTGTCACAAACGTGCACACTACTAATGAAACATTACAATGTAGCTGGCTTTCCGGCTGACCCTAGCTATCCTAATGACCGTCGCCCAGTCGAAGTTTAAAAGTAAGCGGACCGCTTTCGGTTTCCACCCCCTTGGCCGCATACGTAAACTGTAAGCTGTTTCTCGATCACGGCACTGCCGAGGCACGAACGGTTCTTTGCGCGGCCTCGCTTCTGTAATTGGGACGGGGGGGCGGCCAGTGGATTTGAGGAAGTTGTGCTTCAGGAAGCAGGAGCAGCTCCGCGAGAGGCGAGGTGGCATTCGTATAAGCAGTCGCAACACCGAGGAACTGCGAGGGTTGTTGCGGAAGTACGCAAAGGGGCTGGGGAGGTACCAGGTGTTTCCCGGTGCTTACTGGTTCCCTGCTGGTGCTCCTTTCTGACAGTAATTGGTGGTCCCTTAGCCACGTATCCACGTAGTGCTACCCTGCAACGACCCCTACAACTCAGTCCGTGCAGATCGGACAGACCAGAGTCTCCTTGCCGGTCGAATCTCTAGCCCCAACGGTGCCAGGACCGGCAGTCACCTTGTGTTAAGCGCCGACGGCAGGCCTCATTAAGTTGGACTTTAGAGGCAGGCGAACAGGCAGAGGCTGAAACTGCCTCCTACTAGCTTTTGCGTCAGCCATCGTTGGGAGAGGGGGGCAAACCGCCTGACCCGGAGCACAGGTCTGACTTACCGGTCGAAGCACAGGATGGTTCGACCGAGTCAACGGTGGACATACGATAGAAGGACGCTAGGTACCAGTTTGCCATCTCGAACAACAAACGTAAAGCCCAGTAGGGGCTTGGCAGTGTCCAAAACTACGTAGGTAGAGAGAAGACAATTGAGACTTTGGTACTATCCGACTCTAGGGGTAGTTTTTCCCTATTTATCTATGGGCCCTGAGATGTGGACATGCGTGTGTTGACTGTTGTTTGTCGTCCTTTGGCCTCACCCCTTATTGCTAAAATCCTAATGAAAGATTACAGGCAATGCTCTACTTAGGTGTGCGGTCTTGCAGCATGGGTTTCAATAGTTGCCAAAGAATATTCCCATTTTAGAATTAGCTTCCATTTTGTTGTCACGAGCAGGAAGATCCATACGGTAATTTATCAAAAAGTAATGTCAACGATCACGGGAAGCTCAGTCAGCTATAGCTAACAACTGGGCCCAGAAAGTATTTACCAATATTAGCTTTTTATGCTGATAAAGTGACGATAAAAAGGCTTCCGTGCCTCTGCGATTTAGTAGTTCATGTTAACTGTTTCTAAAACCTGCAGCCACAAAAAATAATGAAGCTTGAGTTTTGGGTTGTTCAATATATATTTTTGATAATAAATCGAAATTGATAAATAGGAAGTATAGTGAGCTTTTTAGAAAAGATCTACGTTGCTCACAAAAAAATGCAGATTACATTACCATGTATAAATTGTGCCACTCATGCAAGGTTATATAAATTAGAATATTGTGTTTTTATTGTGGTTTAAATCAAATCGCAACAATTACATCTTATGACGTGTACTGAAGGCTTATAATTCCATCCTTATTTGTACACACATATTTACCCCATATCTTAACTAACCTCGAATACATACCATGACAAACACTAACACTGACATTCCACTATTAACAGAAGCCAAAAATTACCAATCTATAAAAGATTGGTAAAAAAAAATCTAGGTAAAAATTCCTTTGGTGGAACAGGAATTCATTCACTCTAGGAACATAAGTTAGGAGATTAAAGACGACACTTGAAGTGATTATACCTCAGAAAGTTAAACAAAATAACAAGCTGCAATGATCACGAGTGCTTTGAAGCACAGACGATGCGTGTGATTCGTTGAAGCACGTCTTATGAAATTAGGTCGAAATTTAAAAACATATTTCTCATAAGCTACGTTGGAGATAAATTGCCTACCTATAATATTATTAGCAAAAACTTGACCAGAGTATATCGTCATGGGCTAGTTTGTACCACCAGAATTACTTACGATGTACTTCCCGAAACAAAACGATTAATGCTGCTATGGATCTCCAATCCCTTAAGAATTCTATAGGTGTATGTGCCAGCGCACAGTGTGGCTATTGGGCGGTAGCGTACGACCTTGTTGCTACATTTCAACCATGGCCCGGATCAAGGAAACAGAACCGAGTGATCGTTACAAATCCCATATTTTCTATGTTCAAATCCATGTGACTTTCACTACTTTCATGCTTTCAAGAGAACGATGGGCGACTTTACATATCCATCTTTCACATCAGCTTTTACATAAGACTTCACACGAGCCATCGATATCAAGATAAGGTAGGATAAATCAGATCACGCAAACCACGCAGCAGTTGAGGACATATGGTTGCGAACGTAAAACAATCGCCGCAGAACGCTGGTCTCATTGAAATAACAATAAAAAAGACTATATTTAATGTTGTCTTTGTATCTTGTACCGTTTGAAAGCTGGTCAGCCTTTCAAACCAGTTAATTGGTCGGATAATCTAGTAATGTTAAGCTTTGTGGGCTCGCCATACGCGTCTAATTAGAGCCCACAGAAGATAAGCTGCAGTGAATTCTTGGTAATAGAATGTAGCATCGGCTGTACTGATGTACTCACTTATCTGATACGTGCGGAACACTTTGTTGCCGCTCTGTATATGTAACTCTGGCGAATAAACAAACAAAACAATCCGCATGCAGTCCCTGAAATTACTAATATAGTCTATCTCTGACGTATAGTACGACCAAGACATATCCCACATGATCGAGGTCAAAAAGGGCGCTAGAGCTGTAGTTAGCATGTGTTAAGGCAACACACGTATGTTTCAGGTTTAAGTGTAATTGGGGACGGTAGCAGCTGCAACGGGTTTTATTGACAGATTCGAGTGCAGCCACGTGGCGCCTGGTGGGCTTAGACCCTGCTGCCCCCTTACATGCTCGCCTAACGACTTTCACGATTTCTAATTCCGGCATCAGATCCTCTCTATCGCCCACCCCGTTCACATCGATTGCCTGTAACGTGCGATTGTTCTGTGCTGCCTCAGTCGCCTGTAGAACATCGCGGAGATCGTCGTGAGGCTTCGACCGCCCTCGGTATATCGAGGATGGCAACAAACCTCGAAGCAAGTAATGTATTGGGAACGAAAATTAAGCTTCTTTAGTATAGGTAGTATAAACTGTGTTACTCGCGTTTACGAAATCACCTTAGGTGATTCAGCTACTTACGTATAAACAACTTGTCTTTAAAGACGTTCGTTTTCCCTCAACACGCAGTTTTGCTGACGGGTCTTTAGGGAAGCAGGGAGCTGTGTCATGCTTAGCTATTCTCTAGTATATTAGTCCATTTAATACTAAATCGTGATGCGT
The DNA here is from genome assembly GCF_002443255.2 of Varroa destructor. Lineage (NCBI taxonomy): Eukaryota > Metazoa > Arthropoda > Arachnida > Mesostigmata > Varroidae > Varroa > Varroa destructor. The sequence continues at coordinate 23,406,532 of NW_019211460.1, forward strand.
TTGATAAATTATCTTTTAAACATGGAATACAGTGAGTCTCCTCTGGTTTATGCACTACGATCTAGGGATGCCTGATAGCGTTCAGACATTTTACTCTATCGTCAATCATGTTACAAATTGAGTAATTTTTCATCGCACACCTTTCAATGTTGACCTAAACTATAAACAATGACATCATACGGCCACCGCAGTTTTAGCTACAAACATTGGTCTGAGATGTTGTTACAATAACAGCTCTGGAAGCAACGTAACTAAATACCGGCAGACTAATTACGTTGGGCATGAATTGAAGGCGTAAAATTCCGAATATTTTTCTAATGGGGCCTATCGTGAGCCATACTGTATATACGTGTACCATATAAAACAGAACATTATATATACGGTGAAATAGACGCTGATAGCTAAACAGTACCCAATACAAAAGAAAAAAAAGCCACTTTACTTTTTCTATTTTGGCTTATTTTAATGTTTGTATTTAATTAAAAAAAAGCGAAAAATCCAAATTTGGCGTCAATCTTTAACAAAACGCTAAGCGGTAGTCCGCACACTCAGGTTTAAGGGTCCACTATCTTTACGCTGTCAATGGTCACTTTAATCGTACGACGAAGAAATACAATTTTCGGAGCTCGACTCCATTGGCATAGTGCAAGAAATGGCCAACGGGTCCTCTAGTCATAGCTCACTATAGTCGATCGAAGCAGGGTGTGGAAAGCAGAAACAGACTCGCTGCCAGAGTTGAGGGAATCGGCAATATGTTGAAATTGCGCGTTGTGTACCCCTTTGCCGCTCTAGAAGGAACGAAACGGTATTTTCGATGGCCGTTTGCCATTTTTTTTCTGCTAACCCGCTGAAATACAATTCCCCCGACGGCACTCGCCCACCATCCTGCCTTGCCGAAAGCCTGACCATTGTAGTTCTCTGCCTTGGGCAATGGATGAGGTCTACCGGCCTTCCAACAATTTTCCTTACCGTTATGTGACTGTATACTTACGAGGTTTTCCGCTCCCTAAACTTGAACTCTTTGTGATGCATTTGCTGCTATCGTAGTACTGACTATTTTGTTTCGAAACATTCAAAAGATCAGGGTCAACACATATAATGTACTGAAGTTGAACTTACGTATCTACGACTTTTGAAGTGTAAACAAACGAGCCTCATAGCTTAACCCAACCTAACTCGTTACCGAACTATGTTAATGCCTGACTTGGAATCATTTACTTAAAAATGCACGTGTGTGTTCACATTAAACTGCAATTTTTCTAACTAGGACGCGAAAAATGAATATGTTTACAGCATGCCTATTGGTACAATAGCTTCTAAAGGGTTACCAAGATTCGTGTATATGTTTAGCTAAATGATTAGTAATGAGCTCAGTAAATAGATAGCAAAGTTTTCCTCTAAAGTTGTGTCGGTGGTTTTAAATTTTGCACAGCTCTTTCTACTCGAGCTAAGCTAGACGTAGGGCTCACTGGCATACGGCACAAATACGACTCCTGTGCTGTTAACTCCGTTGTTGGAGTTATCGGCCTGAATTTGTTCTTCTTTGTACGCGAGTATGGGGTCACGCCACGGACTTTCTACGCCATGAGTCCCCCAAGTTGACGAAGAACCAGAGGCGGAGTGAGTCAATGTTCTCTTGTCTGTGAGAGATTCCCTACAGCAGAGGCACTGAAGCTACTGACGGTTCCGCACAACGGGGCCACGCTTGGTAATCCCGAATGCTTAACTGAGGCCAGGCTACCACCACCCGTCCAGCCAGCAGCGGGGCAGAACGCCAACCCAAAACCCCGAGAAGTGAGAATTCTTGGCCGCTCTCTTGCTGTCGCTTGCCATTTTGACTTTCCCAAGCGGCCAGTGAGCGGGAGCTGACGCTCTGCGAGCGCCTCTCAAAACTCGCCTGCCGACCGCATCTTTCTTTGCGAAAATTCCACACCGCCTTCCCTTGGGAAGTCACCAAGACACCAGGGAGCTTAAAAGTTCTTCACCGCCTCCGAAGAGACCTCTTCTCCGTATGGCTCGTTCGCTGTCTTTGTCTATCTATCTGTCCATCTGTCCTTTTGACGATTTCGTAGCGGCACAAGAAGGATGGCGGAGTAGAGCGACCCTAGTAGCGCTTGCGCCCTGCCACCTGACGCAAGTAGAAACTAGAACGGAGGTGGTTCTGTACCATTGCAGAAATTGATCTCGCAAACAGCTTTAGACGTTCGCAAGCTGCGTGAAATTGGGATTAATGGCTCTACGTTGGCGTGAGAAAGAAGGAATTTTAGCTACCGGATACATATCGTTTCGATTGGGTAGCGGGCAATCCAAGTAGATAGCTCATAAACTTCATTAAACATTTTCAAGATGCTAAGATGCTGTATCCTTGACAGTCTGTAATACGGTGAAAAATTCATCGGATTCGTACTTGCTTGGAGGGTGACAGATAATACTAAATAAGAAGGTAATAAGCACTATTTGAAATTTTCCTCTTTTTTTTTTATAATCGCATGCCAGAATAGTAAGAAATGTCATTTTTCTTAGAAGAATTGTCATCGTTTTGTTTAAATCACATATATCATATTGGATTCGTAGTCTACCGGTAGACATGTCGGATAGAAGAGAAGCGAAATTATAACGATATTTTGCCGATGTAAAGAAACTACGGAAGTAAAATAGGATGCTTATTCCAGGTACAGTGAAAACTCTTTGGCAAGAAGTGACTCAAGGCAATCCTCGTCCGACTCAGTCAGAACTGAATAACGTAAATCCAAGTAATCAAAAGCTTTTACTAGCCGTATGACGTTTCCATTTTCAATGGGAAATGATATAATCCAAAGAAAATGATAATAACAAGCTCGCTATGAACCGAGGAAGATCACTTCAACTAACTCTTATTATCGACGGTAGAAACACTCGATCATCAGAAAATTTACGAGACGGATACAATCAACGAAAGGGGCCAAAACGTACTCAATACAACTTTATAACTGACAATTATTCATTAATCATAATATCGGTCAGCGATTCAGCTTCAATTTAGCTTGCATCAAAAGGATACTACCACAGGATATTTATGTCATATCTGCGAACTGGTGATTGTTAGGGCTGGCAACATCGCATGTCGGCGACACGTTTTAATACTGTTTAACGGGTAGCTTGTTTAAATTAGACGTGAGGCTTGCCTTGTCTCTAGTGTAGTGCCATGCGTCTGCATTGTTCCACAGTGGTATCTAGTATACGCTGTGTTATAGTCCTAGTGGCGAAACGAAAATTATTCACTATAGATGCCAGCCCGCCCACCCCTACGTCACTTCGCGGAAGGCGCTGCAATCTAGTCGATTCCGCCGACTTATTTGGTGAGCTTCGTTTCTATTTCTCTAGTGATGCTTTTACGATTCCATTTACCGACAGCCGTCTTCTCCATTCCTGGCCACTTTTTCCTGCCCATTCTCAGCCATCGCATCAGTCCCCGTAATGCAATACGGCGCAAAAGTGTAAGCAGGTCAGAGTGTGGACTGCGAGTGTTCGGTGGGTCTCGAAAATGGTAGCGATAGTGGTAGTCGTAGAGCTCGTGGAGTTGATACTTGTCGATGTTTGCCAATGCCAACCGCTCATTCGTATAGGTCGTACCCGACAAGGTTTGCGCCGCGATCTCGCGTGTCGGCCGGTATGGGGCTATTTTGAGGGGCAAAATTCAATCTCAGAGGAGGCACCGGGGCTAGACAGGAGTAAAAGGGAAAAGGAAGGGGTGCAGAAAAGCCGCTATTTCACAGAATGGAAACTCCGTTCACCATTGGGTTGTCCTACCATCAGGTCGTTCTATGCTCTAGTGGAAAGGACGAGAAAGGCCGGTTCTCAGTCCCCGGCTTACTCCTGCACCCAAAAGATTGTGGGACGCTTCCACAGACTGTGTCGAAAGAGAACAAATATTTGTGTTCAGCGTTCGCTCCTTACAGAGCTCTGCTAGAGTACGTAGGAGCTTTGGAAGGCTCGGGGCCATGCGAACTTCTGAGTTCCGAAGTGTTGCAACTGCGCTGAGGCGCTTTGCACGCTGGCGCTAGGAATCGCAGTAGTGAGGTACCATAAGGCGTCTGAGGTCCTTAAAACCAAACGTCACAAGATGCAATCAGTAACACCACTTATAATAAGTGATATACATGATAGTGTATCGGAAAACCTTACTGAGGACTTCTGCCTTCTATCGAACAGGTTTCTGCTGACAAGAACATTTATTAATATTGGCCCGTATTCTTTATATCAGTATTGGTCCATAGGACAGGATCGTAAAAAACAAGTTAGTCTCTGTGCTTGTTGCGTTGTTGATTACGAAGAGATCGTTCTGTATCCGCTAGGATACCTAAGCAGTCTCCAAGGATTACGATAAAAATTCGGGAAATAAGTTGCGAATGGAAGTGCACGGTATGAATTCTCTTGAATTTTCTTTTATAATCTATTTTAGATTTCTTAGCCGTTAGATCGCTATAAATTTTAAGTAACTTACACCGAATAAAGCTAACTTGTGACAGTCGCACCAACTCTGCTCATCTTCTCTGCTAATTTATGAATTACTTCACCGACTGGATGACCGACAGGCTTCAGATGTACCTTCCAGGCCACCTTTGAAAATCAGCAGTCTACAAATGAACAGTCCTCTGTACACGAGAGAAACATTGTAGAGTATGTATTTTACTTATCAAAAAGAAGATGCTGGAAATGCACTTTTCATTTGTAAAAGCCAGGTTTCAAGCCTGAACTCGGAAACGAAATTCCCCCACACAACTAAGTTACGAAAGATTTATGACATTAGAAGCTGGTAAGCGTTTTATGGAAGTTGACAAACAATATGTTCGGAGACGCAGATCTGCTGTTACTTTTTCGATCAGCTTCAATTTATTTAGATTTCCGTAACAGTTGCGAGTTTTCGTGTTTCTCAATAAGATCTAATATGTTAATCGACTGATATGTTTTTAAAAAATTCTCACAGGCACTAAGAACCACTATGTAATACAGATTAAGAGTTTGTGGGGGACCTCTTGTCTGATCTACAATTACTTATTATTGTAGAATAGTAAATAGAAGTAAACAAACAGTGGCGAGCTAAATGGTTAGAGTAAAGAGAAAGTATATGGAACAAGCTTATGTGAGAAGAATTTCAGTATATTTACTCCCTCCTTTGCCACTTATTAAGACAATCTTGAAATTATTTGCTCTCAACATGATTTCGTTTGTCGCTTATTAAGATAACCGCAAAATGATTTGCATCTATCATGAAGTAATGGTTTATTGTTATTATGTAGTACAAGATGATAACTAATCAATGGCCACATTATAACAACTCCGCCGAAGGTTCTTCTTGTTCTTAGAAAGAGTATAGGCCTTTAATACCATAAGGATCGATTGTGTCAGGCGTCTTAATCAGTTCCACGGAGCTTTGCTGTATTTTAAGAAGAAGAGCAGCCAAATCGGCGCTCGAAAATTCCTCATACAGACGTAGAGTTTCGCTGGAAACAAGATTCGCAATTTCCATAGCCTCTGGGTATCGGCCAGTTCCATGAAGAACGGTATGTAATAATGAGACTATCTAGAACGTTAAAGAAAACAGAAAAATTAAAGAACGCTCTGTAAAACTTAAGTAAACGACCGAGAATGAAACCGAAATCCAACTTCGAAGAAAAAAATTAACTAGAAAAAGAATCAGACATGAGCTTCGTGTACAGATTCTGCTGGAACACATGTTGCACACATACCTCCGGCACGCAGAGTTTTCTAAGAGCGCGGAGTTCTTCAATTCGCACCTTTTCCCTGTTCATGACTGATTGATCGCTACGTTCGCATGCCACTTCTTCGTTGTAGCAGTCTTGTAAAAAGCCTCCGTCCTGGTAATTTAGAATGTTGTACAAATGAGCACAGGTCCGGTCACAAAGCCCGTTCAAGCTAACCTGCCATGTCTCCAACTTGGCTTCTAATGCTTTCTTGGCGAATTCCTCCGTGAGCTGCCTTTTAGCCTCTGATAGTCCTACATTGTCAACATGTGCCATTTGAGGTTTATTGTTGTGGAAATGTTCGAGCCATTCGGTAAAGCTGTGGTGCGCCTCGATATAGGCCTGGAAACAGAAGTATTCTTTAAGGGCCTTGTTACGGTGGATGGAATCGACTTTCTCGCTTCTATCACTTTCGGAATAGCTGTCTAAATCAACGGTCTCTTTCAAGCCATAGATAGAACCACGTGAAGTTTGGGACCGCAATTCTCCTCGGCGTATGGTGGGCATATCGCTCCGGTTGAGATTGCCGTCTTTATTTTCATCCGCAGAAAGATTGGTCAGTTCCCGTATATCATCGGCAGAAACTAACGCTATTAACTTTTGAGCCATCTGCAGCCTTCGATTTAATACGGCTGAACGAAGAGCGCTGTTCACATACTGCAGTCCCAACAGTTGCAAGCCGCTTCGCACGAGAAGCCACTTCAGCGCGTCGATTTTTTGCAGGTCGTCTTCCCTGATTTCGCTGGTGTTGGTCGTTAACATCTGGTCCCCTTTATAAATTGACTCGTACACGAATTTAGTTAAATAGCCATAAATATCGATTTCCTCGCACTGCGCGGCCTCGATGATAGCTCTCTGCTGGGTATCTGTGGGATTTCTGAATGTCCGTAGTAGGTTGAGGTAGCATTCTTCACGAAGGGGGTCCGGGAGGTAAAGTGCGTATTTTGGGACAATGTCGTAAACACCCTCCAAAATTAGCCGGTTTACGTAGAACGCAACTGTAAGGAATATATTCATTAACTGAGTAAATTATGTTTTAGGTTATAAGACTCAAGTTAAAAAAAAAAAGCTACTTGTGTTTGAATGCTGGACAGGCTTACCTATGTAGTTTACAGGATCGTTTAGAGTCTTAGCGTTGCCTTGGTTTATTTGGCGGTCGTACCGTAAAAATAAAGCTAGGTTAGCCATGAGACGAAGCTGGTGCGAAAGTTTTTGACTTGTTGATTTATCTTTTTCGACAAGTTTCTGACAGTTATCGAGCATCATATTCAAGAGACCCTCGGCCTCCTGTAGAATTAAATACTTATGAAGCTGTCGAAAGAAGTCACCGGCATTCACTTCAGTACGGCTTTCAATATTTCCGATGACAACATCAAGCCTCTCAATCTCTTTAGGATAGGCATCTGGAAGGCGTCCGATATCAGCGCATCGTGAATTCCGTAAATATAGTTCGATGGCAACATCTATCATTACCTTAAGGTGAGCCCAGAGATGGTCTTCCCAGGTAGTACAAAGAAGAAGAAGAGCTTCAAGACAGCCGCTTAGAGCACCGTAAATAGCTTTTTCCGCTGGATCCACCCGGTCATCAGCCAACTTCTTCCACACGACAATCTTCCACAAGTCGCGGTAAGGGTTACCTTCGTCGGGTAAAGGATTTCCTTCACTGTCTCGAATATTGTCTCGGAACGCTTTCCAACCTTGCATGCCAGCAGCAAGCATAAAGTGCCCTTGGCTGACGGCCAACTTCTGGGCGTCGCTCAGTTTACCAGCGCGCACAAGCTCAAATACGCAACGGAAAAGTCGTTGTCCATCTTCCACGTCTTGCTCGTGCAGGGTCCGCTGCTGTCGCATTGGAGCGTCCGGATCAAGTTCCGTAACGATGCCGTCATGGGCATGATCCCTGAGTATTGCCCGTTTCGTGTACTCGTACATAATGCCATGCTCCTTGTAGAAGTGCAGTGACGCCAGGTTTGATACGCACTTCTCTTCGCAATAGCGATGCTCCAGCCAGTCAATTAAGCTTTGTGTTTTGCGCAAGTCAAATGAAGTTTCGAACAGCGCCTCAATTTCTTCTGCGTCTGAAGTTAAAAGACGTAATTCAACCGATGCTTCTAGATCTATTGAAGAGTCCTCACCCTGACTGGCAGCCAGAAGAGCTAAAATGAGCATCCAAGTAAACTTCTCATTGCGAAAGAAATCTGCAAGGTCACGGGTCTCACCGGTGTCGACGGGCGTGTCAGCAACAAAAGTTTTAAATTGCTTCTCAAACTTCTCAGCTAGAGCTACGTACCGTTTGACCAGCGGCTCTGGATCGACCAGGAATGTTTCATTGCGGCCAAACGAGTATTGGGCTTCACTGAACTTCAAGTGTGCATCGTACGACAGCGGTGGCAGTCGCGTTATGGTCTGCCCACGTTGAGATCTGATGTTTTGATCGGGGGACCATGGAAGCTGCGACGATGTAGCATAGTTATCAAAAGGGTCGACAGTCGAAGATCCTGCTCGACTAACTGTCGAAGACTCGAAGAGGGCCGCATATGTCGAGCGGTCTTTGTTACGACTGCGGATTGCCATGTCTAAGTTGGCCTGCGTCCGTTGTTCGTTTTTAACATCTGCCCTTCTTTGACTCCATGTCTATGGTTACTTCCATAGTCAACCACAATTTGGCTGGGTCAGAAATTAAGTTAAAGCATCCAAATATGTAAGTACGCATTAACTATTAAAGGGCACCAAACTTAACAAGCATTCGATTATGATATGGGCATTTAAGTTCCTAATGCTACTAAGTTCTAACTCATCCGCTGTTTAGGCGAACGTCACCCCGTTTCAGTTTATACAACCTAGTGTGACTTCGGTACGTTTAACAGAACTAGAATCATTATCTTTACATGTAAACACAAGAACCAAATTTATCTAAAACAGTCTTTGTCATAGACGAGTACTAGGCAATGCATTTATAGGTTATCACGTTTGGCCGGTGACGAAGAGACTGCATCTTTTCGGTATTGCTCACTGGTTCAAATCTGTATCATCCTGACTGATCCATATCTGATATTCGACAGAATCACCTGTTTGTTTTAACTGATCGGCTGAACTATCTATCTAGAGAATTGAAACGACGAAGGCAATATGTTGAAATTTTCATTGTACCATTTAATAGTGAATTGTGGTCAGTTCACTCATTGAGGTTAGTTGTTATGGCCGATAACGAAAAAACCAACGCTACCACACAAGCGGCGCCATCGGTGAAGCCTCGTGTTGATGAAGTCTCCCCCTATAACCCAGCTATCGACGGAAGGAACGATTGTATTGTTAAAGATGAGCTGTCTAGACGATTCCGGCATAAAGGTGAGCGATACTTATTTATACAATCACGTAGCCTACTTACTGTTTTCGGAAAACGGTCCTTCAGTGCGAGTTCATTTCGAGATGTCACCAGGCCAACCAGGCAAACAATTAGGGTCTGCCTATTGTGAGCAGATCTTGTCGACACTTGTTACTGGCTACAGACACTGGACATGATCGTGATTTATCGACGCTGTATAAACGGACAAAGCGATAATGAAATTCATAGCCAGATTTGTAGATTGAAGTAGTTTCGCAGTAAAATAGTTCGTAGCAACTCATCGTTCTGTCGGCTTAGGCGCTTTCAACATAACGCAATCGGTATATGGTCAACCTAGACGAGGAGGTTAACAAAATGTTTTGAATAGTGATGGAACTGAAAGTAACCTAACAACGTTTGTCTACTTTAACTTAGTTAGAGCATGTTGATTTGTCAAGATGTACCACTGTGGACGAAGATCGCATGCTTGGCGTGTCGTTATTATTATTATTATTATTATTAGACTCGCATGTTACAAATTTATTGTTTATTATTAAAATTACTTGTGATTGATAGCCGTGACAATGGCGGTAATTCGACATCACCCGTTCAAAATACGAAGTAACTATTCCGTTACGTAGGCGAAGTCCGCCTATTGCGAACCTGAATTCCACTGAACTACAGTTCCTCGTAGATTATACAAATTGCTAGGAGAGCATTGGTCCAGCCGCGGTGTATTCCTTGCTAGAAATAAAAGCCTACATTCTAACCGATAATGAGCGTTTGATAGTATACCTGCCTTTTTTCATTGTCTACCGCGTCGGTCATTTAGAAAAGCCAAGGTCCAGAAGGCACCCAAGGCAGAAACATCGGTGCAGGAGCCGGTATCGAAGTCGCGATCGCCAGCAGAAAAGAGGCAGTCGAAAGTCGGACTCGACAACGTCAAGCGTAACGAGCACGACATCAGCGCAGTCAGCACTTTTTACTGATACTGCCACAACCGGAGCTACGACTGACGCCACAACCACGGCCATGACTACCATTAGGTCGGACATGAAAAACAATGATCGCAGATGTGTAACCGCTGACCCTAACAGGTCCGGAGCGAACGTCACAGTGACCATCGTAAACGAAAAAGACCCAGATGACAAGAATGATTGCAATATCTCGTAGTTTGTCCGAGGGAAAACTGTTCGGCTGTAGGCTGTGTAGGCGGACTCGATACGACGTCGTATTGGGCCGATTGCTTGGCGTGACGACTGCGCGAGTGTTGCAAGTGAGTTCAATGCGCGGCTGCAGTATCCGTCGAAAGCATGGCCTTAGAATGAATTCGCGAAAATTGTAGACGAAAAATCGTGGATTGAAACCGAAATGTTGGATTGCGCTGGGGTACATGGACTCAAACAGATCAAGGTAAAAAAAGCCAAGACATGACGCTTAATCTATAAAGCTAACTGTGACAGTAACAGCGGCAAAGACAAGCATAGTGCCACAACATCTGTCTGTCCGAGGCAACGATGCATAATGCCGATAGGCAAGATCGGCACAAAATCGAGGCGCTCTCTTATAAAATCAAAATAAAAGCTTGTTATAACAAGTAAGATGTTAAACGTAAATCACGCTTTAGAAACAATCATTGACTGATCTGCTTCTGTCTCAATAGGAAGGAATAAGGTAAAAAGATGGATACGTAAAATGAAAACAATATTAACAAACATTAACTCATTATACTTCGGGAGATCGGTTGACGCCGAAACAATATTAACTTAATTCCCTGATTGTAAAATATCAGCACTATATTATATAGTGCTTTATTATTAACTTTATTAAAAGTTAAGTCAAAACGCTATGCTTTATTAATACGGCATACAATAAAATAGTATTGCATCTGGAAGGTATCATCTGAAACTAACGTGCGAAATCACCTGCTCTTCTGTTGAAGCATTATAACGGTATCTTAAGGGTCATAGTCTAGGTTGATACCATGCGATTTCCTCATGGGTCTCATCGTACCGTGCTGATCACACATTAATGGCTTCCCTAACCGCAAGTCCTGTCCTAAGCAATCTGTGGGCAAAATTTGTCGCTGTCAGCCAGCAAATGCGGTTTTCCAGGCTACTCGCAACCACCGTGACTCCAACGTGAAGCAGCCTGAAGAAGCTTTGCCTCATCTCACTTGGGCGGGACCCAGTGTCGTCAACAACGGCGCTATGTGTGTTGCTTGCGTTATGGGACGTGGCGAACCGAGATCTGTGATCGATCTCTGGCTGTCAATCTCCTCCACCAGCCTTCAGCATGAAAACTGCCCAAACTTCTAGCCGATACTGTTTATGGCCTTCCCACCTCAAAGTCAGTTCGCCTCAGGTTGCTGGCTGACAGGTTTCCTTTCGCATGCTACACGGCGAAAAAGAAAAAGAAGTCTAGACTAAAAGCCAGCATCTGATCCTGCCCAGAGGCTAGTCGTTCGTTGTTTTGCGACTGCGAAGCCCACCAAGGGACTCGCTCCTCCTGAAGGCAGGGCCTGTATGAGAAAGACTTCTGCAGGATTTCTTGTGGGGCGGCTAAAGAGCAGCACTGGGCACCCAATCGGGTACGTACGGTCCGATCTAAACTGTACAGCCTACTACCGTAAGCTCTTGCTCAGTCTTGCTTCCAAGGCTCTAGATGCCTTAGGCTGGTGCATGTGTCGGAAACGGGGGTGAAGCGAGAGAGACGGCTGAGCGCCACTGTGTCTAGAGAGAGTACGGTAACACAGCAAAGTGCGAAAGAGAAGGCTAACGGAACGATGAGAGCAAGACGTTTAAATCAATCTCCTAGGGGATCAGCGGATAGCCCAAGGAGTCGAGCAAGGGGAACGGCCCAGCCAAGCCACCCGTCCTGGATCCCTAGGACGACGAGCTAAAGCCATCAGACTGAACCGGCTTACAGGACTGAAGCGAGAGCAGAGCTAAGGAAACCTAGGGTGCGGCAAGTGGCCGATGCCGAAGGCGGGCAGTACCCTCCGGGACCGGCTGCTATAAGTTGGTGACGGGATAGCTACCGGCGAAGAGCCTAAGGAAAGGATGAACGACGACCAGGCTGGCTAAGTTGCTAAGGAGCTTCACGGATTACCCGAGATATACACCGTGACGCAGATATGGCCAGGGGCAAAACATTGCGGCAAAGACCAAACGGCTTCTGGGTAGGTTCTGTTTACAATCACACTTCTCTTGCTATTGCCGGTAATCGAGCTTTTCCAATCTAAAGCTCAGGCCAACGATAGCATCACTGACATAACGCACAGACGTGACACCAACAACGATAGGATGCGTTTGCAAAGGAAGTATCAAATATTATGTAAAATCGCTCTACTGCTGGAATAACCTCGATTTTTTAATGTTGGTAGATTAACAGAATACAGACATGGCTTAGTTTGTGCTTATAGAGGGTTAAATTATAAATTAAACGGTGCAACAAAACGCATACAATTCGGTATGGAAATTCTGTACTCGCTTGCGTTATTTTATATTGCTATGTGTAGACATTGAAATAGGCAAACGTTGAAATAAAATTGAAATTTCATCGATTTTATTTATGAAATGCAATATTATAATACGTTATACATTCGGTCGTATAGGGTTTTTTTTTCCTAATGAATAGCGAATACGTTTGCTCTAGATCTTTTCTTGGTGCTAAACCTCGTAGTGCACGTCTTACTGTTGTCAGTTTACTATAATACAGGACTGTTGCCGAAACATCTATTATTAAATAGATTATTTCGTTAAATTATCGTTTACCCACCACCGAAGTGACTCTAAAGTGCTAATAAGCGGTTCTTTACAGCGTTAAAATAGCTCTTTTTGTGGTCCTCTGAGGGGTTGGCTCAGAGCGGTTTTCCTGTCTCTTCAGTTTGCCTTGGCGGAGTCAATCAGGGAAATAGCTTCTTCTCCGGTGAACGACTCAACAGTGTAGCCTCCCTTCAATGGGAAAATACAATTGCCCAAGTTAATGGTGTCTCTGCCTCAATTGAATGGCAGCCGTCAGTCAACGCGGTGAATTCGCGTGTTTCGATAAAGAGGGGCAATGCTTTTGCGTTTATTGAAAACAGCCCATCGTCGCTAGCCCCCAAAGTAACGTTCTCTAAGCACAGAAGTGCAAGTAAAGTGTATCCAACTTAACCCGGAGGACTGACTACTGCAGTCGTTGTGATGGAGTCAAGCCAGTTTACGGAAAGAAACACTGGAATGATGAAAAACGCTGTTTATTCGCTGTTTGCATTAACTTCAACCGGTATTCAACTAAATGGGTAATGTAGTGCAGTGTATGTTCAGGGCAGTACCGCTGCATGAACTGGTGGAGCCTTCAATGCGCATTTTTGGGAAAGGCGAGCTCTCAGTTGAGCTGGATAAAATACGAGTTGTCCTTTACAAAAACTATATCAGGTTGTGTGTATTGTTAATCCCTAATCAGCACAGTCAGTAACACTTCACATCCAACGACAATCAGTCAGTGACGCAGACAAAACACAAAGAGTTCCACGACGTTTCTATGGCGCAGTTTACAAGGCACCACTATAAGAAATTGATCGGTTACCCTTGATCATTTTCGATCGTCTTGAAGCCATCTACTCGGGTTATAACCGCGGCGGCGGAAAAGAACGCCCGGGTAGTATCGTGCGGCATCGAAGATTATCCATCGCCGACTGCTGGCGCTGCTGTCACCGTTGGCGTCACTACCGGTCCCGCTCCAACCGTCGCTTCGGGTTCCGGGATATCCGAAGTTTCTCTTTCGCAAGGCCCTTCTTCGTCTCTTTCGTGTATTTCTCTGTGGTGCTGTTCTCCGGCGGTCGCTTGGTCGCGTCGGGCGAAAAACGACCGGGGGGTTTCAGATGTCTTTTGCCAATGGCCCGATCACTATCCATTGATCACCCTCCGACGCGAGCAACGTTGTGCTTCGCTTGGCGGCGCCAGGGACGGCCATATATAGGAAGCGGACGACAATAGCGCTTCGAGGACCGACCGGTCTTCGAGATTACTGACTGGATGAATCAAACGAAGCGATCTGCCTTTGTCGATGATTGGAGGGCGCGAACGATTTTTGTCAACGACAAGCTTTCTCATTGAAATGTTGTTCGGGGCGCGTTGTGTCGAGATGATTTACGTCTTTTTTCGTTTTCCTTTTGGTCGTTTTCACCTCTTATACTATGGACATCTCGAATCCAATCGAGCAATGACTCGCACGTGTGCCGCGTCTCGCAGCGTGACACTACAGGCCACTTGGAGAGGGGCACAACATAACTATGGCGGGGTTTAGGAACAGCTGCGTGTGGGGGAACGAGAAACGAGAAAAAAAAAAAGATGAACTACGAGAAAAGAATGAACACTAATGATCAATAATAGTAGTGGCAGCGGTAAAAGGAAGGTGCAATGTCTAATGATATGGCAGTGATCCATTCGAGCGACGAGATCTGCGTGCGACGACGACACTGTTGCCTGCTGGGAGTATATTGTTGGAAGTTCAACAATATGCCTCGTAGGAATATTGATTTCTCAAGGAAGAACAGATCGGGTTTGCCAGGTATATTCGCAGGGATATATACCGAATAATCCTAGTTAACGCAAGGATAGGTAGTCCGATATTTAGGAAGATTGTTATTTGCAGCTGTGCCTGACAAGCAGTATGTTCAATGCTTGGAGGCAATTAATTCGAAAAATTAGATAACAATAAGTTTATTTATTTGGCACTTTGTTAAAAAAAAGATTAACCATTATGACAATGCGGAAGTTCCGGTACGGTCCACCTGGTCGTATCTCTATTGTGAAAGGACGAACGGTCGATAAAGCTGGCGAAACGCAGCCTCGCTTGTCGTACTAGCAATGTAGTTCGTATTAATTACGAACTCTTTCCATAGGGGACAGAAACAAGAAAGCTTCTCACAGCCTTCTTAACGAACTTGAAATAGTAACTAAAGGTCCAATATGATTGTAATTAAACAAAAGGCAGGGTTTAATTTTTCGACCTAGGTCCTTAAATCAGTGATGATACCCTAGCGCTTGCTTTGCCCTGTCTGTGCGTAAACAACGCGGTTCTTCAACAGCGTATTCGGCAAGGTATATCGCTAAAAATAACTTGTCATATAAAAGTTATTCATATATTAAATGTTTATCATAATTATTTCTATTTACGTTTTCTACTTTTTCATTTAAGTGCATTTATTATATCGTAATGTTAGGTATAATGGCCTAATTGTATCCAACCTATATAAATACATCAATCGAGCCTTTGACTTTAATTCAAATAACGCCTTATCGTTTAGCTATTTTTGGAAGAAGTAGCTGTGATATTTATAAAAGTATTTGGCAGAATTAAATCAATAATCCTGAATTTCGCACGTTTACGTATTGCATCGAACCATAATTTAAATTTTGTTTCTAGTCGCGCGTAACGGAAATTAGGTGACTCTAGATTTCCTGCAAGAAGGAAGCTAAATCCCCTTAGTAGAGATTATAGTTTTAAGATAAAAGAACCCCATGATCGGAACTACGTGATCGGTGAGCTACGATTTCTCAGTGTTACCTTGAACTTGTTCCCAAACTATTTGATGCATATTGGTAAATTAGTGTAGCATGCCGATGATTGATTGATTGATTCTGTGGAGTGTTCTACGGTTGCAATCGAAATTATAAGGATGTTAGATATATGTACAAGCCTATGACAACTGTGTGTACAGCCTTAAAGCTATATCAAGTAATCGAAATGAGTCATGAAATCAAGAGCTTTCTGTTTAATCAATAACAAATGCGTGCGCAATTAATCTGATCACTGAGATTTCATAGATCATAAATGTAGCACCACTGCCAGCCCTCGTTCTGTTGGGATGAAGCCCGGCAATTTGGCATATCTAAGATAAAATTCTTTTAATAGGTTGTGTACTATGTTCCGGTGGAAGAAGTCGAAGCAGTGAACTCTGATCCCTTTCAACCTGAGGCCATACATATGGCTATTATATAGTAGTATTTTTACTCAGCTTGTATGTTGTATACTTTAATATCCAAAGCAAATATGTGTTTATCAATTTCCTCTAGCTTTACTGCTCTAACTATTATTAACAGTAGCGTGTTACGCTAAAGTGGCAAAGCACGTCACCACGTCACGCTAACACCAAAGCCATTGCCATTGGCTCACCTCACCTTTTCGCATTCTCGTCTCCCTCCAGCCAGCCAGCCAGCCAGCCACTGCTGATAATCACGTAGCTCCACTGAGTTAGCTCTGACGCCGTCCCCTAACAACGTGTGATGCCGGTTGCGTTGTTGCTGGTGCAGTAGTGGCAGCTGCGGCGGCATCGCCTTTATTGGTGCCTTGACCCTGCTCCGCCGTGTGGCGTTAGTCCGCCGCTCACTACTCATCGGCGGTCGCCGGCAGCACGAAGGAGTTTGTGAGTTTGTGCTAATTAGGCGTCGTCGTCGTCGCCTCGGCACTCGCAAAGGCCCTAAACCCCCTAGCCGCCACCGTTGCCAATGACGGTCGGTCACCACCATGAACGTAGTCCCCCAAGAGAGTGCCTTCTCTAGCGTCTAGAAGACGGCGCTCGTTCACCGAACATTAGACGCTGCAACTCGTTGCAACTCACCCTTTTTGGCGTGACGGCGAACGTGACCGTGGTTTAGGGTTTGCAAAGTGTTCATCCACCGGCCGGCTTCCTCTTTGCCATTTCCTTACCATTTCTCGCGAACCTCACTCGCTCACTGTCTTCTTTTTCTCTTATACTTTCTTTCTCCTTCTCTCTGTCTCCCCACCAGGTAGCCGGCGGAAATCCCAACCGAACGAAGCGCGGCTTGGCAGCCGCTACCTTGGGGTGCTCGCCGCTCCCTCTGAAGCGGACGTGCCCGCACACGCACTCGTCTTGCTTTGCCCAACACCTGACAGCCAAAGAGAGAGAGAAAGGGAGGAAGCGGTATAGGACGAGCGACGATGGAAGATTGAAGAGCGAGACATCTGAAGTCTTCGCCTCTGGTCGAAGAGGCTCTGCCGGAGGCGGAAAAACGTAGAGTACGTACGGCCGCTCACGGCCTCTAGCCTGCCGCAGAGACCCTAATAGCTGCCGGCGCGTCAAGGGAAACTTGCTGCGGCCTCGTGCAGTAGCGACGGCTTCGTTCAGCAGTCGTAGTCGACGACTAGGACTCTAAGGAGAAAGATCTGGACGAAAGGAAAATAGGAAAAAAGTACAGCAACAGAGACGGCACGACAGCGGAAACCCAAGAGTGCCAAGAATGAAAGTGGAAAAAGGCCATAAGACAACGTAAAGGTGGCAAGGGTGGATAGGGGACAGGGGATTCGTGTGGAAGGACCGTCGACGGAATTGTGGAAGTCGTTAGTTGAGATAGACAGGAACTGCTGAGGCTGCCAGGAGACGCTGATGAGCTGAGCTAAGAACTTCGGAAACGACTTCAACAACGAACCGAACGCACGGCACGTCAACATTGGAATAGTTTCTCCTCATTCTCTTCACCCTGTCCTACTTTCGTCTATCTATTAGATTTAATGCAAACTTTTAATCCGGATTGTTGCGGTAATAATAATAATTGGTTGTGATGTTCAATTATTTTATAGATATTACGATGCTGATAGATCTTGCAAGCAGTAAAAAGCACTGATATAAGTACGGAGCGTGAAAAATGTTCGTTTCGGATGATTTTGGGCAAATGTTGCGTATTTAGCATATGGGATAATCGAAGGTATTTGGCCAGTCGGTCTAAGTGAGTTTGAGGCCCAAAGTAAACTGTAGTCACATATAGGACACATCTGTAACTCCTATCTCTAGTCTCTGTAGTTTGTTTTAGCTATTCATAGTCTATCAAGACGGTAAAAACTAAGAACTAAAATTACAGGGATCAACAGTGCACACGTGTTTGGTTTTCGATTTTTTTTTTACTACCGTGTGCCTTAACCCGTGACGCGTAATTTTAATCCATAGATAGTCGGTCGTTAGGATACTTTTTCGATAATACTCTTAATGATATAAATCCTCTAAGCTCCCTAGTGGATGGTCCTATTGACAACCTGGTTTACTAAGTTACTCCTTCAGGCCTCAGGCGTTCGGGGAGGGTATGCGCAGACTTCTGCCTCTGTGCAGGTTCCTAATTGCATTACGTTAATTGGGATCCATCCGTTGTTAGGTCCGCCACCTCTTCCTTACTAGCAAGTGTCTCCTGCTGAATTCAGTCCGTCGCTTTTTCCGTCCCCTTGGCTCCAACGTCCGGTCGTGATCTGCCGACTTAGCAATTCTTTCGAAGGCCAAATGTGAATGCGATTATTAGCGGATCTGTCACTCGCTTACGCCCGATCGAGAAACACCTCTTTGTGACATCGCAATGATGTATAAATAGTAAGTTGTCTGAAACAAAGCAAGCAAAAGTTTATATTTTACTTACTACTATTATACGTTTTCCATTTTCGAAAAACGTCATCGGCTTGCCGAATATCTCCTGGATGTCAATACCTTATTAATAATGCTAATGATAATGCTCGCCGTTAATATATACTAAATAGAATGTCACACAGGTCGCTAGCTAGAGATTTAACAGCTTCGAATTTTTTTTTATTTTTGATGTTTTTTCGTTAAAATTTCGTTGGGTTAATAATATATGTACACATATAATATATAATAAAAGTAAAAAATTTCCACCATTTTATCTTAGATACGCTCATGTAACTTCTAGGTTGTAAAAACCGTTACTTTACACATACGAAAATAGTACTCCCTCTGACGAAACTCGTTTTTCAATAAATTTGTCTCTTTAGATGCGCAGCAGTAGGTGGTACAGTTGCTGATATATAAACGCCTATGGCATAAGTACCATTAACAGCTCAAAAAATGTTCTCATCGGAACAGAAACTACACAATAATTTTAGCTTAAATGGCGCTAAGGCCGTAGTAAGTCCACGTGGGGTTGTATTGTTCGCTCCTTTTCTGCGGACTCCTTTTCGCGAGCGTCTGTGGCGCGAGCCAACAGATAGGGCTAAGCCCTCACACAAGACTGCGCAGCTAAAGAAGATGCTGCATATTTACAGTGCAATAGCATCATAATTAACATTAGACCATGAAACAACAGTTTGTGATGAGGAGGTGACCTCGGTTCTTTAATCCAAGTCCATGATATAATGGCAGCAATCTTGCAGACGCTCTTCACACCCCATTGTTTCGCCCGCTTCCGCGTCTTAACTCTGGCGCAAATATTTGAATAAAGTTATATATTTCTACGTCGTATGCCTATGCTAAGTGAGATGCAATTATACATGCCGCTTTCTCAGCTATCCTCCAACAATATTTTCATAAAGAACGAAGAACTCTGTCAAATCAGTTAGCATCTTATCAGTGTAACAAGTACTGCCGATTGTTAAGGTAAAACCTGTATAACATAATTTTTTTGCTTGGGAAAATGTCTAGTTGAAAAATAGGGAAAAAATTATGCTATGTAATTATGTATGTATCTGGAATTTTACGTCCGGCCTCACCGTTAGGACAGGGCACAGTCAGCTGGGTCACAGCACAGCAGCGGCTCATTACATTGCGGCTAGCTCCTGGAAGGCAGGCCATCAGAGAACGAATTTGGCCGGGAAAATCAATGCGGTTTACATTGTATAGAACACTGGCTTCGTTTGTACTGAAGTAAATAATTGCTAAGTAAATAAGTTAATAAAATAATGGTGATAGTCAATAATAATAATGTATCACTTTCGTTTGAGAAGATGACATGAAACAAAGCAATACGGCAATTCAAATGCAATCGATCTTGTCGCTACCTTTACAGTTTTATTTAATAGTCTTCCGAAACCGATTTTATACTGAACGAGGAACATGCCTGGAAGAATCCTATGCGGGCTTCACTAATTTTAATCAGAAGCGCTTCTTGATATAAAGGCAATTTTGGGAGCTTTCTCGAAAGGGTGGCTTGTAGGGATGTTTTTGTTAGAGGCAACAAACACATCAGGATAGTTACTGATTTGAAGTGTATAAGGTGATTTAGTCACTAGCGTGTAAAGCGATGAACTGTAGCAGTACTTATATATAAGTACTATATAATATATAACAGTGCTAAAGTAATCGATGATGTATATGAGCACTAGCTTCGTATTTATGATGAAACGAACCAAATTTTAACGTCTTTTACCATTATTATAACAGCCATTACACGCGAGCGCTATTAGTGCGAAAACTAGTTACTGATAAAAACGTTCCTAACAATAGCAAATAGAAAATACCACCAAATGGGACGCTCTTGCCTTGTCCTTTCTATTGTTTCTCATCCATATCCTTCTTGCCACCGAATTCCAACTCTAAAACCTATCTAGCCAAAATCGTCATTCCATCTACATGACTTTACCGATTGTGCCGGTGGTTGTAAAATATTCGTTCAGCCAATGAGCTTGCTGCCAACGGTTCCCCAACGTGGTACAACTATCCAGGTTTTGCCCCCACTTTTGCCCGGCATTTCTTTAGCTATCTACTCCCCTTTTCACTGTAGCTCTTGCGCCGCCCTCAGCTCCTCTCAGTACCCGGTACCGCCGATGGCGCGTGCTTCTTTTGCCGCCCAACCTATCAATTTCTTCGTTCTTTTTTCTCGCATTTTCTATCCCGCCATGCGCCGCGGCCCCCCTCTTTTTTAGCCGTCGCCTGCCCTTTATCGGACTATCTAGTACTTTCGTTCTGCCTATCTCGAGACTCGAGCCTTTTTTCTTGCCAGGGCCGGCAGGGGCCGGATATGTCTCCGGTCTTGGCCGTGCTTTGTACTCAGTCAGTTCTCTATTCGTTGTTCACTTATTGCTCGTATTCTTTTTCTTGGTCATTTTCTTGCACTTTTGGCTTACTTCGCTCGTTCTTATCCTCCCTCTTTCTTTCTTCCTGTCTTTTCGATCGCCGCCATTCGCGTTCTTATGTGGTCGCGTTTTTTGTTTGCGTATTTTTCCGGAGTAGCGGTTGCATCGTGAGGCAAAGCGTTAGACGTTCGCCGTACGCCATTGCCGCTGTTGTTTCTGCTGGCTTTCCTCCGCTAGCCGGCTGTCTGGTTGCTCCGCTCGATGCTGGTCGTCTCCCCGGGGGCTCACACGAAGGGGTGCTTCCTCTTCGCCGTCTTATTTCACTGCGCCTGCTCTAGAGTTCTCCTGCTCTTCCGTTTAGTCGGTCATCAAAATAATGGTGTCTCGGTACACTGCAGGGCGACAGGAAAATACATCGAACGCAGAGCAAAGAATGACGACGAGGGTTCCTTACAGACAGAGGCGACGGTACGTAAGAGACGGGGACATGCTGGAGCGACGGCGGCGGCGGCGACGGGCGCACAACTTCAGCGAACGCATGCTTTACATCCAAACGAAGGCTCACACCCAAGTAAAGGAGAGCGGGACGACAAGAAGGACGGACTACAGCAGTCCGCTCTCAACAGAATGACTTCTGAGATGAGAAGACCGGCAGAAAGGCTGTACCGGGCTACCGCCGACGCTCCCAGTGCAGGATAACCCGCTTCCTGTTTTTCCCAACCACGAAGATAGATGCGGCACTAGCAACGTTAGGGAAGAAGTAAAGGCCCGTTTTCATGGACGTATATACAGAGTGGATATCGAATCAGTTTTTTGGAGTTTATCCTGGAGCAGTGAGGCTTAATGGAAAGACACAATATGAAGACATAATTTGTCGGTAAGCTTAAGGCTGGCCCACTAAAATAGATTTCTTCAAGAGCTATAGTTGTCGAGGTCCAGAGACAAAATTCTCTTAGAATAAAGTGGACCTGATGCCCATTTTATTCGATCGTTCTTTTGATTTTAAATAAAAATATCCTCATTACTTTAGTATATTTACATACTTAGATTTATTTAGATGTTTTATATTCTTGGCCAATGTCCTATTCTTAACGTAGAACGCATAATACGATTGCATTCGGTAGTTCTTTTCATGCTGCACTACAGAGCAAAGATAACCGCCATCGAAACGTGTAGTCATTATTTATATGCCAAATAACTATGATACAATCAGCTCGATGAGATTTTTTTATGGGACCTTTGCTTAAGCATAAGCAGGTTTATACAAAGCATCACAGTCAAAACTGGCCTGAAATTTTAGATATGAGAAAATGTGTAAAAACTTACTATTGGTCTTGCTTAAACTAAAGCGATATTTCGAATGCCCTCGGAAAGTAAAACTATAACATATGCTTCGATATTTAAAACCGTAGTACAAAAATGTAACTATCACTGTAGATTTTTTTGTAAGTTGGCTGATAACTTGTTACGCAAAATTCCGCCCCCTCGTGGAAAATCAAGTGACTATTTACTACATATCTTCCTTCTTAATTTTATTCCTTCTTCGTTCTTGAATTAATTTCCTGTTATCTCCTATAGATATCCTTATAATTAGAGTTAATTACATATCGCAACCTATGACTGAAGAGAAGACAAATTAGAGTTAAACAATCTATACGTCAATATAAATTTAATGATTCATGTGTATTATTGTATTGGAAATTTTCTCAAAAAAGCAGAAAATAGGTGCTTTCAATTTAATAACTGAGAGGTATTTTTATTCTGACGTATGTATGCTTCCCTTATGAGAAGGACTTGGTCACCCATTGATTTTACGACTCCATTTTCCATCCAACGCGACATCTGTCTTCATCCTGTTACACGACATTGTACCTGAGTGCATTTCTTTACACTTACGAAAGCGCACTTACAAAAGCTGGCCATAAAAAAAGCACAATATTTTTTGAAGGGTAATTCTTGTTTTTCGCACGAATAAATGAAAACTCTTTATTTCTATTCGGGCATCTATTCAGGTTCACATTCGACAGCCACATAAGGCAATGACGCTTCGCTCAGCTCCGCAAGCTCCCTAACTATTGTCTCTTAGATCACAGCCTTCTGTATCTACAGTGTCTACCGAGAACAAGACATATGTGAGGCCGTATGCGGCCAGCTAGGCTGCCCATTGGCTTACTGCGCTTAGCTACTGTGCCAGCACTGAATTCTGTGTCTGCCCTTGAAGAAAAGTGTGGGTCACCGGGGAGCGATCCGTCTCTGTTAGCTTCTACAGAGCTGGTCGTACTGCCAGATCTCGCCCTTCCCGAGGCAAGCCAAGCGCTATGTGTGTGCATAGATGGAGGATGGTAGTGTTGGCAGAGACGACTAGAGTTAAGTAGAGGGAAGAATGGACGGGGACACCCATTACTCGTTTAGAAGGGAGCTCCAGGGTAAGCGTGACTCCCCAAGAAAAGTAGCACAAGAAATGGTAGGAACGGCGACGGCCGCTCTAGCAGCGGCTGTAACACCGGCATTGGACCAAGATGGAGACACTAGACCTAGACAGGCACAAAGAGAGGCAGGTTATTGCTTCCCGGAACGCCCGAGCTCCTGGCGGCCGACAGAAACAAAGACTCACGTGCATGCGATGCGAATACATCTGCTCAACTTCGAAGCCTCGAAGGCTAGGGGTTTCGCACGACGAGCTAGTATATTTAGCATATCGTAATATAATGTAACTATCGGCAAGAGAAGTACTGCAGCGAACTACGTGCTGCTTCTGGGTTCGCATGACTTCGCCACCATTTTCATAAAGGAAAGGGTTAAAATGATTTTGGTTAACAGAAGAAGCGTGATCAATGTAAACGGTTTTCCAAGAGTTGATTTTTCAGTACGGTACTGTCTTTTTGCCCATGAAAATAGCGACATTTTCGCCCAGAATAAACTTAAAAAATCAAGGGCTGAGAAAAATTAAATAAAACAACCTGAAGATGCAGAAACGTGCAACATCTGTGCAATGCATTAGTAATAGTTATTATATTAAAATCGTGTTAATCGAAAATTTTCGCCGGAAAAGCTCAAGCGTCCGAAAAATATTCCTACAAAAACTTCTGCTCCGACCGAAAATGAATCGTGTGGCTATAGATTATATGGAGTAGTAGATGTAGTATTTGTCCAAGCATCATGCATCAAAATAAATTAGAGGTGTTCTGAAGAGTGACCCGTTATGCAGAAGCTGATCCATCGTTTCAATGTATTAGTTATGTAATAGTGTGCATTTGAAGCTCTAAACTGTCGACGGGTTTGTGGTTATCAATTCCGTAGGATCAAATGAGTCACTGTGGGGGTGCATATTCACAGTATAACACTAAAAGGAGTCCGCATTTGCAAAAAATCAAGTAGACTATCATATACGGGCTGCATAACGACTTCCCATCGAATAATTTATTCTTCATGCCACTACACTTATAAACAGTCCTAAGTAGATACATCGCACGCTGCTCTCCACCCGCTAAAGCGAAAGCTGCGATCGAACGACTGAAGCATAGAATGGATAACAAAAACTGACGATCACGATGAAATACTTTTCTTCTTTAATGGAGAGAACAACCTCGAACAGTTTCTTCTTCCTAAATTGTAACCGTGGTTTATTTATTTAAGATCTACACAATCATATAAGCAAAAGTACGCTTTTAAATATGCTACTTTATCTATTTCACTAGTGTCACATAGCTGTTACACAGCCTATCCGATAAATCTTCGCTACCTATGCGGTCTCCTCCGTCGAACACTTTGCTTATCCTTTCGTCTGCTACAACGGCTTATCGCTAGTGTACCGCTAATGCGCAAGGACACACCGGATGACGTCGCTTTTGTAGGAACTCCCTCGCTCTCTTTTTCTCCCTTTGGTCTCTTGTTGTTTATGTTTGCAGCACTATGTTGTGTCGTTCCAGAAGCCTACGACTACAAGCCCAACTCAGGGATGGTTGCTTTCCGTTCGATGGTCTCTAGGGACGAGCTGGAGAAGGCGGAGAAGAGGTAGCAGCAGCAAACTTGTCTGATCAGTACGTTCTAGCCCCACATCTCTGTCCTACGTCGTTGCACTTGTTGGGCTGTCCCGAAACACCGCGAAGCTAAAGTCTGATTCCATCCAATCTATCCGTTCTCCAGATTCGACGGCGTCACATTGCTTCTTGCTGGTGTGTTTGTGGCTTGGAATCCGCACAAAGCTGCAGACGACCCTCTTCGGTGGTTCTGAGTTCATCGGTGGGTTTATCCCATTGGGTTACCTCTTCTTTCGTGGTTGTGCTACGTTCGTTGGTAGGTGTATTTAGTCGCTTGCTTGTCCCCTGAGTCTCGTATTACTCCCCCACGGCAGTCCTTCATTTACTCAGTATTACTAGAAGCGGATGTAAAAAAGCAAGAGCAAAACCGTGTTCTGATTTGGCTGAAGCGCAAGGTTGTTTCTGCTTCAATAGAAAGAGAGAAGCGGCACTAACGACGCTGGGGCGGATAGAAAAAGCGGCTAGGAAGATATCTAGGTTTCTCACGGAAGGTAGAGAGATCGAGACCGTAGTATTGGGGGCAGATCATTCCCTTACAGTCTTCACAGATGTATGGGAATAAAAGTGCGCAAGAAAGACTAGTTTCGAGCTTCGACAACGTCGAAACATTTCCGTGTGTGGCTAACCAGTAGTTTTGGTTGCCACTCAGTAAAAAGCGATCTGGACAACAACTTACAAAAGACCCATATATACAGAATGGTGTAGAAGTCTCTTGACAGTTCGAAGGTCCTTACCGAACTTTTTTGTACTCTTCGTTTTGATACATACTCTTGCTATTTTAGCAGTCATGAAATAAAGGCTCTTAAACAGCCAAGCAGCTTTTTTCAGACTACGACAAGGCCTTTTTCCTACTTTTTCTGTGTACATGTGCAATAGAAGAACGTGCTTTTCTTTTCATGTTAACAAATCAGATCTCCCGTTTTAACTTCCAGATTAATCCAGATCTGATTTGCACGAATAACATAAGCAAATAAAATGATACCTCGAAAAGAAGTAATCAGTTTTTTTTTCATTCAAACTCTCAGCGTCCTGCGATCAAACTGGATGGGATTACAGCATTGTGTACGTATTCTAGAAGAAGTTAGTGGAAGTGTATCTGATGTTTATGAGGATTTTGCGAGAACTTGCTTAGAATCCTGTTGACATTGATCAGCCGATCATTGATCTAACAAAACTTTCCGTTGATTTAATAATGCAGACGTTACTTTCACATAACCGCTTATAAAATGGACATGAATATTAAACATATCTAAGTAAATATATATATATATATATATATATATATATATATATATATGAACATTTTATTCACCGATAATAGTCATGAATTATACAGTTTACTATTCTCGTGGCAAAGCCTTTACTATAACACCTACCGAAGTACATGTATGCCTACGCAAACCAGTTCCGTAAACGCAGGTAACATTCGCATCAATCTGTCTGAGAAGAGACCTTATAATAGTTACTACGGCCTAGAAAGGGCCACGAAAAATCTTATAGCGTCAAAAAACACGATGTCACCAGGGATGTACAGCGTTAGTCACGTCTATGACAAAACCTTTTGTGTGTTGAGGTTCACATGTATTAAGCCGTCACAAGGGAATCTGGCGGATTTTGAACTTCGCACTGTTAGCAGACGCAATAGCTGACAAGGACTCCAGTCTTCTAGAAACTGGTCATTTAAAATTGATTAGGTTTACTTCAGGAGAAATGGGTTCAGAAGAAAAACGTTCCTTAGTCTTGTAGTGTGAGTAGGACCTGTATTTTATCTACAGAACCTATTTTCTTCTCTCCTTCGGCAAGCTTCACCTGTTTCGTATGGGATCATTAATCGTCGGCATCAATAGATTCGCCCATTTATATGCTTCAACTCGCCACCAGAATACCTTCCAGTTATACCCGCTAGCCAAATAAACTTATTTAATAGTAGACAAAAAACCGGACTGCCATCCGTTAGTAGTGAGTTTTACGTTATTGGTAGTCAACTCTTTGGCGGTCAATGTCATTCTTAGGCAGCAGCGCTGCGGAAATTTACCGAAGACTTATTAATGACATTAGAAAAAGGGACCTTAAGCGAAACTTCTGTATGCGAGCGGTACAAATCTTTTAAAAGAAGGAGAAACGAGATCTGGTGGTTATGTCGGCACCTGGAGGACAAGAAGACATTGCCGTGTTCATGAAAGCAATGCCTAGCGTCGAAAAGCTTTGTCGGCCAAAGCTGCTATTCCTCATGTGACTTATTATAGAACTATAACTTAAATACTGAAAATATGGAAACTGAATGAAAAACGGATCCCCGTAAATTGATTCGACGTCAGTTGGACATGCGTGTGATGTATTCCATGCGGAACTTTGATCAATAGAGAAACCGCCTGGAGCATACGGTCGCCATAAACGCAATTTCTACCGTCGGAAAAGACTTAGTCGTAGGACAATCGTATCGTTCTGGAGAGAAATTTAGTTCGACGGCAGTATCGAGTAGGTTTGGACATACAGTGATGATAATGCTTGCAATGGACATCAGGGGCATCTGGTCCTATGCTTACTCGCTGACAATGAACTTACATTAGGCCTCGTGACCATGCGTCAAGAACTTCTCGCATTGAGCAAAAGAATACGTTGGTTTTAACCCATTCATTCCTTTAATCGAGGTCCGTGTGGTTGCGGGTCTTGCTATGGCCTAAAAAAAGCAACTAGCGAGCATATACCACTATCGATTTACTCCGAGAAGCCATAAATAGAGACACACATCTACGGCCTCCTTAAGGAAGCCGTAGATAATATTTTTGCCCTTATTCGCGTTTCGTGAGGGCAAGGCGAGTTATGGGTATACAACTATCCATAAGCTACCGTAACGTTGGGACGAGGAGAGTACTTGTAACACATTAAAAGATCGCTATTAGAATTTAACTGGTCGAAAAGTTATTCAATTCCAAAGTCCGCCGATTTGGCTTGTAACAATTTGATATTATTACCACGATTAAGTAAGCGAAAAAACAAACAACACTGATTATTATCCTCAGGGAGGTACCTCAGGCGGGTCATCTTTTACCTATCTGGGTCTGACAATATACCTAACGATTTACTGACGACTCAAGAGTTCAAATTTGGCTCGAGTTTTAGAAAAAAAGTGAATTATTAATCAATTAGTTATGTGGCTCGTCAGATAGGCTTACCGTAGATTCGTTCTCTTTGCAATATAATTACAAGCGGTTAAACTACACTACTTTAAGCCACAACTACTAGGCCTTATTTCAACACTAGTTTGACCTTGTAGCATGCAGGGCTAACAAACGTTTCATAGAACTTCACTACTTGAAATCATATCTATTGTAGATGGCCGAAAATGGTCAAGCTCATAAAATAGTTGGCTTACATCAGTGAATTATTTCGATTATGATAAATGGACACTCGCTTTCAATCTAAATCGGAAGGAGTGGTTAGATTCGTGTAAAGGTAAGAACAGAGGACAGCTTTTACAGCGTGACCACCGAATATCTGCGCCAATACATAGGTCGTGTGGATTCTGCCAGTCCCTTCTGCCTGAGTCCGGAAGTAACATTGTAGTTTGGTATTGGCCGCGTGAGAAAGCGATCAAAGATGGATGGGCACATTGGACAACCGATGGGTAACACACGCATAGCCGGCAACGCTTCTTGTTAAATAGGACTTCGCATCCTATTTGGAGAAAGATTGATGGCCAAGGTGCTACCGCTACTATTAGCTTAACTCGCCACACGATCTTATAACCCTATAAAAGTGTGGATAAACAAGTTAATTCGCATACGCCTTTTGTCGTTCCTAGAGACCGTTGTAGCTAGACGCCATCTATATACATCTCCCATAAAAACAAATACTATTGGTATCTATGTATCCTCAACTACATTTTCGTTGTATTTTAAACTCAGTTACGTTTTTTCCTAATGTATTGGCGGCGTCTGCTCATTCGGTGTGGCCTGCTCTGTCAAGAAAAAAAAAGGTATGAAAACATGTAGGGTTACCGAAAGGTAAGCTCGAGTTGTCTCTCTCTTAGACGGAAAGCAATCACAGCTATTGGTTATCGTGCAGCAGACTTAGTAGCCGGCGAAGAAAGCTACTAACGGTAAGCACTTGATGTCTTCGGTACGCCACAGGCGATATAACATTGTTCTGGAAGATAGTTAAGTACATTTTAAACATCTTGCATACCGCTTTTTCATAGTTACCAATAGAACGGGCCGATAGAAAGATTGATATAAACGAAAAAAACGTTACATGAAGCCATAGAGATTTGGCCTTATTTCAACCCGCCGAACCCTTGAAGGCTAGATGGTAGCATAGCTACCATGAGGTGCTTCCAGATAGCTGGCTTCCAGAGAAAAAACGCTCAAAAGGACACAGTATGATCGTCTTATAGACACCTGTTATTTTAGTGAAAACACGATTTCCTATGAATGCACCATGACTAAGCTGTAGAATTCAGGCAAAAATACGGCGGTTTAGTTTTAAGGCAATATTTAGAATATATCTGGATAAGAAAACCTGGTTTATATATGGTATGTATACATGGTTAAGTATCAGAAATGTCTAACGTTTAGTGCGTCTTCTATGAAAGTTCCCGTTTGTAAATTAAATGAACTTTTTTTTAATTCGTATTACCCTTTTAGATATTATCAACATGCGACAAAGTAGCAACGCCTGGGCAAGAGGATCCAAATCCAATGTGTGCAATCGCACCTTTTCGTTTGCTGCACACTAAAAATAAATCAGCTGCTATTCGTTAAGTCGTGCGCGGCGTCCATCTAGTCGATATCCGTGCATCTAGATGCCCAGAGATGCAACTGGCCACATTTGATTTAGATATTGGGGAATAATACTGCATCACACTGCTGGCGCTTGTCGCAGCTCTCCTGGGAGTAAAGGACAATAGTAGTCTTACTGCGTTTGGCGAAAGAGGCTCGAAGCGACACGCGACCCTCACACGTCACCCAGAGAGGCGCACTTCAAATTGGCTTTGACAACATGTGCCTTTCTGACAGCTTCACATGCCACAGAGGCTTGCTTGCTTACTAGGTTACCCATTGCAAACATGTGAAAATTACTATACGATTGTATTGTGTGTAAAGCTTCGTACGCGAATAATAGCTCAGCTCAGAGCTCAGGTCCGCTCATTTCCAATCACAGGTTACTGACTGCAGATGCTCCGGGTACCTAATTGTATCTGCGTCTGGTAATCTTGTGGGAAAAGTGTGCTATATGGCATTAGGTGACTGTCAATATTGTTGTTCAATTGATAATTGGGACCTGTCAAATGATCTCAATTCGTTTTTAACTCAACGCAGGTAGTTTCTAGTATGCATGTCTATGAGCTGCAATTGTCCTCTTCTCAAATTTTTATAATCTTAGTTGTTCTGGAGCATTAAATTGCCGTATTGATATGGCTGGGACTC
Organism: Varroa destructor; assembly: GCF_002443255.2. NCBI lineage: Eukaryota > Metazoa > Arthropoda > Arachnida > Mesostigmata > Varroidae > Varroa > Varroa destructor. Next base: position 23,436,866 of record NW_019211460.1, read on the forward strand.
CCACTTTCAGACAATTACTTTAAGCCTGCGTGAAGCCTGGAGCTGACCCGTAGCACATTTTACAATTGGCCATATATTAATGTAAAAAAATATGACAACTATTGTTAATTGAGGAAGAATAAAAATATAAAATTTTGCATATGTAAGTCTATTATATGCCATATTCTATACAAATGTCCAATCTCTTTAATTTTAGAAGTTTGAGAGGGTAGTACGTGATAATTTCAATATCGGTTAGATTTTCATCAAAGAGAACCACAGTATCGGCTTTCGCTGAGACGATAATACGTTTGTCGTTATCGTTGATTCAGCAAATTCAACGCGATTGTTTTCCGAAAAGGAAAAACAAAAAAAAAAAACGTGATGATTGTAAGTCCTAAGTCAGTGACCTTATAAAAAAAAAAACAAGAATAATCATATAACGTTAGCCTGTGCAGGGATGAAACTGCCCAATGTTGGTTACTTTAACTTATTTAAGCAAAATCATGCTCGCATAATGTGTTCAAATGGGGGTATGAGCCTTCATGTGTCCCATAATGGTGTTTTATCTAAATATTTTACTCTGGTATGGTTGAAGCGTAGTAAATTAATTGAAATAAGTCTTTTATAGTATTGCATGATAACGGTACCCCGTAAAGAAATCTTTTATAGAAGGTTTAGAAGTAAGTTAAAAACTTGCAGAACTGTGTAACCCCGTAATATTGTAAGGAGTTGTGTCCACGTTCCTAACCGGTGTATATATTTTTTATACGAGCGCGTATGACGTGAAAGCAATCTGCCTAGGCGCCATTCTCAGATCGGCTTAGTTATTATACGGGTGGCGTATGATAAAGGCAACCCTCCGCCTCTTCCGGGCAGAGACGTCGAAGACGGGCGACGTAGGAGTCTCCGTAGGAGTTGGCTTCATTGCCTCGGTAAGAGAGGGTTCCTGAGTATAGCCGAGCGAAGCTGCGTCTGAAAAATCGCCTCTTCCGTCGGCAGCAGTTCCGAAAGTCGGTCGGTCGGCCGGCCGGCCAGCAGGCCGAGAGTTCGTCTCGTTTTCTTTCTCAACCTTCCACTTTGGCCTTCTCGGGTTTGCCTTGCTCAACATCTTTTGCCTTACGGTAACAGTCCATTCTCTCATGCCCCCCGGGATCAGATATGTGCATACAGCCACCGGACGGAGCTTTCAGCAGCAGAACGAAAATGCTTAGAAGCGCAGGGACTAAAGCTCGGGAGCAGTAGTAGTGGCAGAATGGAGAAACAGATTTATGGAGTAGCGACCTCTGCGGATGGGATCGAGAATCGCGAGGAAGACGGTGGCAGCGATCGCGGCGGACGGAGATCCAGGACGGGAAGCCATTCTTCTTGCGGGCTCTGCGTGCCCCGCCATCGATATACGAAAAACATCGCATGCCCGCCACCACCCCTTGACCGTTCGTAAGGCTTAAAGGTCCCTCACGAAGTAAGGGTCGCACCAACTTTTTTCTCCCATATATTCCCATGTAGAAGGGGAGCGAAAAAAAACTGTTTTGATTAGTGAAGACAATGTAGCTGCGGAACGTATCATGATCTGAGCCTAGCCTTAACAAATCGACTTGATTCAAAATATCTCTGGTTAAGACGCTTGTAGAATATCTACATAGGTCAGGAAGAAAATGGGGAGTAGTGTTTGCGGACGTTGTTTAAACTGCCGAGTCTTTTCATTAAAATTCGTAAATTATATGGTATAAAAAAGAAATGCTGGAAAAACCTTGAAGCGTTGCACTGTTGATTAGTCCTATTGCCACTACTAAATACTACAATTCTTGGGCATATTCAAGGGATGTGAATTCAAATGAATTGAAGCACGAAAGCTCATGGATGTCTATGAAGGGCTTTATTTTTTTATTTACTTAAGGGTAGCAGGTATAAAATGAAAACCCTATCGTTAGGTAATCTCATCAGTAACATAAAGCCTTCGAATCACGGGCGGACCCTTCTACCCAGAAGTGATATTGCGCTATTTTTAAGCAAATTATTATCTTAATTCGCCTAATTAGACACAGGAAATAATGAATAGGCCAAAGTCGCCTACAGGGCGAGTCGAGCGATGTACTTGTAACGCTCGGTAACAATGAACTGAGTACGGCTTTAGACTCCTTTTTTCTCTGTTGGCATTACGGATTAGAGAGCGCCCTATATGCTAAACGCATAAGCGTTTACCTAACTATTTCTTTCCTAAATCAACTCGCTTTTGACTATGAATACGATCTTAATATTGACGTGGATCGTTGCGGAGTCGTTGAATCATCCAGCTTCGTTCCCCGCATGGTCTGCAATCGGTGTCTACATGTGTTCACAGATATCGGGATATGTATAGGTATAAGTTAGACGAACGGCAACATGAAGTCTGCGTCCTGTCGGCGCATCTTTCCCAACTAAGGACTTCTCCTAGACTCGGCTGAAAGATACGGAAGAGGCTACGCGCGAAACTGACAGCACAGGCGCCATTGACGAATCGATGCTTTGCAATCTCGCAATTTCCCTTAGGAGGCCGAAATAGGAAAAGCAAAATCCCATTGAGAATTTTTGGGGTCGCAGGTGGGCATACATCGATTGCTAGATATGATAGGGATTTGATGTGTGGCGTGGGCAGCCTATCTGAAAGCGTCAATTTATGCGCATATGTGGTTAGTCATAGCGGAGATTTCGGAATAGCGGTAATTTCTATTCCATTCAGTCTTCTTCAGCTATCAAGACGGACGTACTCTTGTGCGACAAACAGAATAAACATTTCCACAGAATGTCAGTAGGGTATTGTGGTTTTTAGATACAGAGTCGTCAACCAATTGTTGAGGCAACAGCATAAAGAAACAAATGTTTATAGGAGCAACTGTCCTGGTTAGCTGACATCATATAGCTGGGTTATAGCATCAGATGTTTTCTATGCCGCAAATATAGTTATGAACAAATTATAATATAGCATATATGTTTACGATCTAAAAGAAGGGCAGACATTTAGCACTAACTATCTCTCTAAATTTCTACTAATATTACATATGTTAATAGTATGATGCTTAGGTTATTTTCTAGTAAATGAATATAATTAGTTGTCTTACATTTTTAATCAGTTTTAGGTCGCTAGTGGAAAACCGCTATTTCGGAAAGTGCCAATCTGATTTCAAAATGCTCTTTATTTTTTATACGTATGTAATATATTAAATCTAGGTTACTAGAGCAATGGTAATTAACTCTCCTAGGTAACAGGTCACTAGTAATAAAAAACTATACATTTGCCATCCTCAGAAAATTCTATTGCATAAATATTCAAGTTTAGGTTTAGTGAACTTTTTTGGCTCAAAAGAATAAGGCCCGCATTAATATCGTTATGAAATGATACACTGTTTGCTCAGCTGATATAATCGTCAAAAGAATGATAATAGTCCCAGGTAGAACATTCGATCGGAACGTATATGGACTGCAGTAAAGTAAGCACAACATGTTTCAGCTATATATAGAGCTGCAAGTAGGTATTTCGAAAGAAAAAAAATGTCCTAGTCAGAACAAGGCTATTTCAATCCACTCTAGTCGTAACCTGTTTTTTGTCAATTGTGGGACAGAAAAACATACCTGTGAATCTGTCGTTGTCAAAGCATGCTTGACAATATCAACAACAGGGATCGTTCTGCTTTACGTACTAGACATGTTATGTATTATTACATCTCCTTAATTGTGCAGTAGTAAAGTCTTTGTAACGCTTGTCACGGTATCACACAGTCATTGCAAGGTCATGACCTTTAAGACGCTCCATCGACCGTTAGAATTGAGCCTCTACCATTTATTCGCAAGTAAATGATTGTTGCGTATTCTGCCAGCGCGAAAATGCTCCTAAACAAAGAACAGCGCTATGTTTTTATTCCGGTTTGATTTTCAGTGAAGTCAATAAGCTGCCGAAACGAGCAGTTGATAGTACCATTTAAAATAAGCTCGCTAAATTAAAGAAAAATATGGATTGGCTACGGAACGCCCTCATCTTCATTCTTCAAAGTCGTGGAGGATAATTCCGAGCTGTTCGATGTAGTCCGATATAAGGGCGAACTTTGTGACCTCGACAAAATCCTCAATAACAACTTGTGGAGCAGCAAAAAAGCCTCAGAGCGGTACCTAACATTTGACGATCGGCAAATTGAGAACCAGCTATGAAATCAAATCAAATTTCATTGAATCTATGAACTCCAACGAGGACGAAAATTGGAAAAGACAAACAGTGAGCCAAAAAGTGAGGACTCTATCGAGCGCTTACGATGAGCTAGAAATGACATTGGTCAGTCTGACATGCGCCGGACTGTAGGGTAAGCAACCGTGCTATCGTATAGCGTTTAACCAGGCATCTGGTAGCTACCCAGTTTACTATAACTTTATTGTAAATACGCTCTATCTATTGCCTTCGTATCTAAGTTCTCACAAGGTACACATACGACACCTTGCGAAATAGTTCATACGTTTAGAAATAAAAAAGCCTACGCTTTTCAAGATGTTATTCGAAGGGCTTCCGCTCTAAGTGAAGTCCACTATAGTAGCATTCCATAGGCGCCATTGGCTATTTGAACTCGGTAGGAATCTCTATCTGGCTTAACAGCCTAGAAATAGGCTTCTAATTTTTGACCGACATTTAACCAAATGAGTCTCATAGCTTCTAACTCCAGACTAGCTATTTTTAAGGTTGTGTCGGGAAAGCATGAGTACGTACACAGGTAATCCTTCATTAGCATACCTACGGATCACATCGTAAAAACTCAAAATTTGCTCAACAATTGAAGTTTAGCATAGACTATGTAACTAAGGGATCGGCTAACTGACCATTTGTCGTCTATTTTATCAAGATCAATTACCTCAACAGTAGAGTGAGCATAGAAAACATTTTGCATAATATCGGTTATACGAGTTCTATTGAGTTGACCGGACTAGTTTACCAGTTACCGTAAGGATAGGACTGAGCAATAATGAATCGAATAAGGGAATCATACGCGACACAACAGGGCTGGTTACTCAGTTTGCTTTGCATTGCGTCCGAGGCGAAAAAAGCGTCAAGTTTCAAATCATTATGCGTGGTCCTAGCTTTAAAGCGACTTAATTGTTTGAGGTCCTTCACTGTAAGATCGTCTCAAACTATGCGTATCCGATCCATTGCGATCGAAGGCACTGTTGCCTTTTCGACGGATCGGTTTTCCGACACATCGACTTCAAATTGGAATAGGACAAATAGTAAAACCCAGGTTGTACCTCGGCTAGAAGGCTGAAGACCATCTGAGCAAAAATATAGGTAAGTTATGGTCTGTGCTTCCGGCACAGGTGAAAAGGCTTCACAGAAATCTAAAGAACAAGGCGCTGCGCGTAAGCCTCGTTAATCACCAACTCAGGTCAGTAAAAACTTCCAGCCGTTTGTCTATATCTACAAGTCGCACCGAAACGTAGCGTTTGACAGTCGACGTAGATGCAGCTTGGAAGGTAGGGTCTATCGCCATCGGTTTGTGAGCTCCCTCTAAGAACAAATGAGATTTTACCCTCTTCCTGATTACTTTCATCGCACGTATATCGATAACCGAAGTTCTGCAATTCTTAGGAAAGTCGATGTCGAATTAGAATTGATTAACCAGTAACGATCGTTCCCGAGCGTGTCTTTGAAGGGCTACGATGAAGCTCAATTTAGAAATGTAAACCTGTTGACGCTTGTGTTGAAGTCGCCTGCAACGACCAGAGGAGAGACAGCATGAGAGGACGGCGCTTCCAGCCCACCGATAGGTTTTCTCACCAGTACGTTACGTTGATTCCAATTCAACATAGGCTGCTACGGAATTTCAGTCCTTTAGCCATTGGATACGTAAGACAGTGATGTTATTCTGCTTAATGTACAGCATAGTTGATTGTAGAAAACGGATATGCTTTCATTAGGGCAGCTTAATCGATTGTCATGCACTTTATTATACGGCAGTGCACAGAATGATAATGCGTTTACTGGTTGCCGAGATCTAGTTTAGTACGAAAATGGACGGGGCTTTCAAAGAGAGAAGCGCTAGCATTGGAACTACATTATGGCTTCGCTATAAAATTAGAAACGCCTTCCCAAGGCTCGTTTAGCCGCTCGCGAGGTGCCATATGCTACCAGAGCCTGTTTTGCAAAATACTCGATTATTAAGATGAATAAAGGCTCTTGGCCCTAGTATATAGGTTCGGCGTAATGCTGCCTTTCTCACCGGTGCTTGTTTAATGATGATTTCGTTTGGCAATGCTTCGTCCCCTTGAAGTTAACCCGGTCGGTGGAACGTTCGATTGTAAGTGTTTGATTCAATCAAAGGAAATTATTCCATGATCAGTCTATGTACTGAGGATCTGCAGGTTTGTGCAGTAGAAGTTCTTAACCCAGCCTTTTAAGGATCAATCATCGTCTGCTATGGCAAAAATTGTTAGGAAATGAAACAAATAGAACGTAATAGACGTACTAATATATATGCGAATCGAACAGGGCTTACAGTGTACTATTAATGCTGTACGAGAAAACCGGAAATTTATATAAAAATTTATGTAGGTTTAAAAAAACTTATGCTAGTGTAAGCTAAATAAGAAAAACGTTATGATAGTGTAAGCTTCTATTATTCGAGAAGACGAAACTATTTTTTTGATGGCAAATTAATTTCTTTTTTTAAATAAAGCAATACACCTTTACCAAACTTCTAAGGTACTGCACGGACATGGCAGCTTTGTGTGTTATGTATATTAGAGATATACGACTTGAACCACCCGCATCAAAATTTAATTTAGATTTTTTATATGGCCGCACTTAATTCACTCGGTGTCGTGTCTTTACAGGTCATTCCCCTTATGTTCTTTTACAAGAGCCTTTACATTTGAACTTTTATGTAGTACGTACGTAATATTATTTTGCCTTTTTAAAAAACACTCATTGATAAGCCATTAATTATAAATTCTGACATAATAATGAGGATCTACTTGAATTAATAATAATAATAATAATAATAATAAGAGCAAATGTATGATAGTCAAAGAAAGAGAATTTTAAGCCAAATTTCGCTGCCAGCGAAGGGGTAGGATAAACCCTTCACAGATAATAAATGCAAATAAGCTTACGAAACACGGGCAATCTTTTTGTCGCTATTAGATCTTTTTCCCTCTTCTAGTAATTCCAAATCTATGCAAGAATTTCATGGGATGTTTTCATAGTGTTTCATAAATAATAAAAGGTTTCCAAAAACTACGGAGCATTTACCTGCTTCCGACATTTGACAATTTACGGAGCTGTTTAGAGGCGCCCCGTAGACATGTTGTCTGGTGCAAGTTGAATACCAACAACGTTGCACAATTGTCAGTTACTAGGATCTATGGAACAGTTAAGATAAGTTAATTATCTGAGTCATCGCTTGTTTATCGACGGCCTAGCGGTCCTTCGGTTCAGTAAGGCAAGCACTTTAGTATGGGTTTTTCTACGTATTTTTCTAGAGCGTTCCGTTGTAACAGTAGATTGTATAACGTTAATTGCACACGAGCTGTCCTTCTGGGGTAGACTATAGTAAAAATGGCAACATAGATGGAAACGTACAATTTCGCCATTTGCTTTTATTTTATTTATTTATATTATATTTATACTTAGTTCTTCTTTGCTGAGGCTTCTATTTTATGAGCCGCATATTATGCACTATTAGATTGAAAAGGAGTTGTAAACAGTAAATTGATACGTTTTCAGGCCTGAGCTTCAAGAAGACATATTCTCTGGTCTTCATTGCAGGTAGATTACCGCTAATAGGTCACTCGTTCGCATTAGTTAAATGTGCTCAGTGGACAGTAAAACAATGCACAGCAGTTCGAATATGTAGCCCTCTTATTGTCGTCGTTTTTTGTGTGTTTGCCACCATATTTGCCCCCATCTAAGGAAATTCACACGTGTGAAATTTCCTCCCGTTCATGCCCGTCTATTCTTTGAGCCAATAAGAAAAATACAGGAAAATTTATCTGCGTTTTGACCCTCGCCGTAAGACTCGCTAGGGTAGTCGGGCCAAAACGTGATAAAATGATCTACAGACACACACATGGGTGCGCGAGCACAGTATCAACTCCTTTATTCGTTCGGTTTATTCCATTTTTTTTTTATTATTTCGTTAATTACCACATAGGCCCCTCGTGAACAAGGCGTTCATGCACTGTTGCCGACGCCATCCCCGCCTATTTGAGAGAGAGGGAGAGAGGGGAGAGGATTAGAAGTCGCGACGTTAATTTTCATCTCGGAATCGTTCGTTTGTTCCCTATGCTGCCGGCAAGATGAATGGACAGCAAAAGCAATACTATGAAGCATAAAGCTGGTGGAAGTAGCAGAAACGATCATGGCAGTAATGCCAAAAAGTAACAACAGAACATGAAGACTTTCGCAGGACAGCGCAACCATTAGATTGAAAAGAAATCGAGGTTCCGGACCTACAAAGTTTCACTGATTCAGATAAAGGTTTAACTATTTTGTTAGCAACTATATTGAACAGCTGATGCATATGACACGTAGGTTAAACGCTAAAATAGCCCGTGATACCCCGCACAACGCTCGTCCGTAATTATAGGTTTATAGGTAAGAAAGATTTTCTTGTTATAGATTTAATATACTTGTAACTCTAGTTCTTAACCGACATAACTAGAGATATGCATTGAACTGGTTAGTCTCTGTTGTTTTCCTTCGAGGTCCTTTTCAGTTCTGGGAAGGGAAATAACACCCATAGCGTGCGTTTTCAACAAAGCACGAGTAACAAGTGTAATAATGTTCAAGCATGACTGCGCGAAGAATCGATGCCTGCCTTTCGTATGATTCGTAGGGCCATTGAGTCTCAGCTCAGCTAATCGAACTGGCGAACTCACCGTTTGCAGACCTAGTCGTCTATTCACGATGAAAAAAAAAAAAAAAGACGTACTATTCTGTTTGTTCGATATTCTGAGATGCGATGAACCGTTTATTGAGAGTTGCTATATCTCGGACTGGACCATATGCTTTTTTTTTTTTTTTGGATAAAAATACTCCGTGATCGGCTGTGCAATTCAGAGATCACGTATCGTTCAGCGGTGCAAAAAGTAAAGTCTGTCGACAATAGTACATTGAAATAATCTTCTAGGGATGAAAATGCTTTTTCGCTCATAGACAGTTTCTCTCTGATATCGCCTAGTTGTTAAATCTTCGCTCTTAAACCGCGCTCCGTCCATCATGGAACAGGTACGCGTACCGTCTAAGCGATGCATTGCCATTCGTAGAGGAATTGAGGGTGCAGAGCCAAGCTCCTCATTACCCTTGCCTACTCAGAGTTCATCAGCACACGGAAGAGAAAATCGATTGTGACTTTTATTATAGGCGAGCATTGAAAGCCTAGAAGAGGCCGACCAAAACAAACTAGCACATAATTGCAATATATGGCTTGCACCACATGTCATGCAGAACAAAAAACCTTCTTTTTTAAGAGAATAGAAGGACGCTAGGGATAGGACAAGATGTGGCAGATTGCAGACTCCGTTATGCGCTGCAGTGCTTATCGCTGGGAAGTCTCTCTGATCTGTTAAGCGTTGTTTCAAATGATAACACCTGGCATGAAATGAAGTGTGCCTACAGTTGATTTCGAACCCAGGCCACCTCACCAAGTATTCCTAGGTCTAATACGCAACCATGTCACTACTGAGCAGCTTCGTACACACGTACAATTTTAAAAAGCTACGTAAGATGATATATTTGGGATGAACTCATAAAGTGTACTGCTATAAGACCAGTATAACTACTGCTTGCGAAGCGCGTTATGGCAATCCTGTTAGGAAGCCTAAAACGCAATATTGTAAGAAAGTTGTATGTAAGAAAGTTTGCAATATCAGTATAGAAAAAAGCGCTACTAAATTTTCATTTACAGACCTCGCTTTCAGAAATGAGGCCATTAGAAGAATATACGATTAAATAGAATGATATGATGAGAGCCTTAATTTCATGCTTTTATAGCATAATTTAATGGAAGAATACTTGTAATACTACTGAATAGTTAACTAAACGCAATTTTTACACAACAGAGTTCGTAAATAGGTTAGCCTAATTAATCTTGTATATAGGTTACAAATTTCGACCACAACTTTTTGATATATAGTCAATAGTTATAGCGAGATTGCGATTAGAATGTCACGTTTCTAAAGTAACTGGAAGTTAAGTCATTAAGCGCATATATATATATATATATATATAATGGTGCCTTCAGTTATAAGAGTGTCTATAATATTTACTCGAAAGTTTCGACATGCTCTGATCGCCAGTATTCTCCAATCAATTTTATTGTGGCACGTAAATTTTCGTAATCGCACTTCGTTTGAAATCAATATGCGAAAAAATCGCAGAAAATGTTATATCTTTTTATATACTTTTGCAAAAATTTCTCTATCTAATTATACGGTCAATCTTACTATTAATCTGTCGCTTTGCCTCGATTCCGTGATTATTTATCCATTTTGGCCTTTTTCCTCATATCAAATATGGTTGTTAGCAAATCAGACAATAGACACGACGACGATCAGTAATAGGGTCTAATAATATTACCTCATCTAATTAAATTTCCATTATCCACTATGTCGACAGTGTTTCTCGTGCGGTCGTTGCTGCTGGTGCGGTGCACCGCGCACCAAATGGGTCCTTTGTTTATACATGAGCTAGTAACGACATCGGGCAATTGGCGCACTAATTCCTTTCCTCTTGTCGTTTGTTTAGGTCTCTTCTATGGGCTGTGCGCAGAGCCTGAAGATCCGGAGCATCTTCTTTGCGGCCAAAGAGTCAAAGGAGATATTCGCCGCCACTCCGGTCTGATCGGTGACATCGGCTGCGGCCAGATCGCTGCGAAATAGTCCGATGCGTGCCGTTGGGCGGAGTCTGGCGACTCCAAAGCTAAGCACCGCCTCTTTGAAGATACTGACCGAAATGGTTCTCTCCGTCGTACCATCGCTCTCTGCCGTCCGTACGCAGTACAGTTTAAGTGAACGATTGGCGGGAAGCGGCGCGGTCTGGGTTGTAATGCGCATTTTTTTCGCTACGTTGCCATGGTAATCAATACTGACAAGCATATTGTTCCACTCGTTCAAATCTTAGCGTTGACAAAAGGTATTACCGGAAATTAGTGGCCTGGAAAGTGAGTAATTAAATAAGACAATATTATCAAGCTGCCTATATGCCATTTCATAGACCCAGCGAGACCCACTCCGATTAGATACCTGGTGTGGGCAAGCGTTTAATACTAGACTAGTTTACTTTCTCACTTAACAAATGAAGTTGGAATTGCTGAAAGATATGGGCAGCTGTAAGGAACGCGGCCAGCTGACACCGTTAGCCGTAGCCGCAGTAAGATTGGTAAACAATGTGGGCGTTCAGAATGGCCACTAAAACCACCTAGAAGAAGTATCGTGCGACAACTCCGTTGGGTTGCTCGCAACGCAGGTGGAGGGGAGGGGGGAAGGGGTAAACACCAGCTTAAGTAAAGTAAATACAGAAAAAAGCGCATGAAAATATACACAACGGACATCCCAGATGTACGTAAGAATTAACTTTTTTTTTAGTAAAGCTTTAGCGCTCACGCAGATGTCAAAAGCAAGCAAGGTATTTCTACTATTGTGTAGTAAAATAGCGTAATGGCCTATGAAATGAGACGAATTCCGCTATACTGGAGCCCTGGGCACGAAAAGTGGGTTCCAGTGGAAGCTACAAATGGTAATCGGCATTTTGCACCGTCGTCTCGTTCGTAAGTTCATCCCGTGACCTTCTATTTCTTTTCAATCGTGATTCGTGGAAGCCGCTGGTGCTCTAATCGTCCTGTTTTTTCGAATAGCAAACGTTCGAGTCGAATGTTAATTAAGCTGGCAAGCCTGCAACTCGACCAGTGAAACCTTTGTAGGGCTCTGCCTCGTCGCAAACCGATTCGAATGACTACAGATACCTAAAGATATACCGAAAACAGTATAAAATATTAGTAATTTTAATGAATCATTATCATGGCTTTCCTGTAGCCTAGAAAGTTAAGCCTGTCGACGCTGCTTCTATTTCGAACCAATCTATGAAATTATTCGAAAATTTATAGCAAATCTTTTTTAGGCTATAACCTTCTGTTGAAGTAGCCAAAGTAACTGCAACTTCGATGGCGTGTTCAGGTCTCGATTTCTGTATCGGAAGCCCTATTGAATCCAGATGTTATATTCCGATAGCTAACAACCAACGTATGCCTATTTTTCAACGCTTTCCAAGCTGAACGAATTGTGCATTTTAATACTATCCAAATACGCTAGGTAATAATATTCACCAGTTGTCGTCGATCTTCCGCTTTTTTACGATATCCGCAACAAAGAAAATCTTCATATCTATCCATATTGCGTCCCGGCATTCAGGTTGCCTACCACTAGCCTACTTGAACAAGGACGTGGCTGAGTGACGACTACGTCACATTGGCATAGGTTCTAACCATTCAGACCCACCTAAGCGGTATTGCATTCCATACGGAAACAGAAGAAGAGCTCAATTAAGTACACCACACCGTTTTTTTTCCATTTTTAACACAATCTATCAGTGTCCTTTATGCATTTATCGTAGATCTTTAAAATCAAAAGAAAACTATACATTGATCACTTTCGAATTCTGAATCCGCTTGCTTTCCAACTAAAACATGTGCTCATCACATAGCGAATTGCTAAAATACCAGAACTTTTCGGGGCAGCTCGCTGTCGTGACGCGCCCAAGCGTCTGATGGGGGCTTTCATCAACTGTTTTGTTCAACGTCAATCCGCTACAAGGCTACAATGCTGTTGCGCCTGCTTTTGCGCTGGCCACAGCAGCAGTTGTTTCTAAAGGCCTTGCCTCATCAGTCCAATCGAATGAAGATTTATCATCATTCGGCACCAGCAGTCTATCCATCATGATATCACGGCTAAATGACCACCCTCGTGTTATTGCGGGATGCTTTTCATTGTTATTCTCTCGGCGCGTAGCCCGCCGCCAGGTTAACCGACGAATCATCAAAACGACCTATTCGTTTTAGCTCGGCGGCGGCTATTTTATAGGATATGCTACGTTCACGTATCCGCGGTAATTTTTTTTTTAAGGATTTTCATGTTGGCCCCGCTGACACCATCATTCTATTAGGTAGCTGGCGCCTAAGCTAAACTGGTAAAGGACATTTACAGGATGCTCATAGCTAAACAAGAAAGATTCCTATGTCCTATATAGACCTATACTGACCATTTTTGGCTTCGTAGAGCTTACATGTTTATGCTTGTGCCTAATTAGAATTTCTGCCAGTATGCAGTATGACGATGAACGTGACTTGAGTGCGAAACAGCAGGCAATGTTACCATACTTTAGATTGCATTGATTCCGTTTTCAAAGAAATATCCCAACCACCATTTGGCATTAGTATATAAAATGAGATTTTTTCTTTACCAGAAGCGCTGTCGTATAAACTTGACCGAGTACATCGTTTTCACCGTCGTGTCTGAAGTGCGCTCTAATTAGGCTTGATAACTCCAGGACAACTGGCGCTCTCTGTGCTGAATGGGCGCGATTTCTTATCTGTTGTGTACCAGGCTTTACTAGTAACCATTTCACATGGAACATATATATAAAGAGAAAAGATAAATATTTCTGCTTCCGTGGAAGCTGTACAGTTTACTAAAGTCACAAGACCAATAGCTTGATTATCAATAGTTTACTGGCTGATACAGTCAAATGATTAGATTTCAATGTGACCTCAACCCTGCCAATCAGATGACCAGCATTTAACAAAGGACAGCCTTATGCTTCTGCTTTTCGGCCTCGGGGATGGTCATTAACGTCAGAGATTCTCAACTTTCAACAGCTATCGACTCGACGGCATCGGATCCAACTTCGTGGCGATAGCCATGTGGCTTCGTTTCAATGCCGTAAGTATTTCGCACCTCAAACCGCAGATCGTGTCCTGTTCGAAAAAGCCGGATTTGGCATCAGAAACCCGCAGTACGACGGCCTGATGGTACGACGCTCGGCAGTCTAAATTACACACATGTCACCAGGCGACTAATGTACCTTCTGGGAATGAGTAGATGAAGCTTATTCGATGCAATGCTTTTTAGTGCATCGCGCGCTTTTGCATGCCGTCTCTCGTTTTTCCTCGGAAAAAAGAACCATGAAAAGTGTTACATTAGTCAATCTTCGAGATCTATATCTTAACAGCCCATAAAAAATTTTAACTTTCATGAAGCGATTTGAATGTTCTTTCAACTCGCTTAAGTTTATTCTTGTCAAAAAAAAAAAAAAAAAACAATAAAAACCTAACATAAGAAGGTGAGATATTCTTATACTAAAATGTTTTGATTAAGATCGATGATACGTTACCTGGCTAGCTGATAAGTCAAATAGGTAAAACGTTTCTCTTTGTACAGGTGAGATGTCTGAAACGACGGCATATTGAAGGCATTCGTAGCGTATTTTGAAATGGAGATATAGTCTTCATATTATAATTGTTCGGACCTTTCTTGGCCTATTATAATTACCACTTGCGTAAACAACGAAATGGTGCATTGAGTTATGATTGGAGTTTATATCTCGAAAACTTGTTTCTTTTTTTTTTAGTCCTTAAATCGAGCCAGTTTCCATATGATATACCGGTTCCGTTTTAGTTTAGAAGATGGGATTCCTTCAGACCTGGCAAAAGTCTTCATTGAAGTAATGGCCAAGTTCCGCCGAGGCGGACTCATTAGTTCCGGTGTTTTACTCTGAGGCAGATAGGTTCTATCTAGCCGAGTTTTGGCATTAGTCTGTAACTATAGAGATTAATTTGAAGCGCTATTGAGTAAATTGAATAAAAGCAGAGCTTTTTTAAAGGGTACCTCGATTAGAAGCTTTGTGGATCACAGGCCGGCCTGTCGATCCGCTTTTCTTCCCGAAACAGTTTTAGCCCATTTGTGTTTCAAGCAATAACCCACTATTGCGTCAAGGTCCGCATACTCCGTTGTCACCTATTCGCTTATAAATTGTACGCCACTTACCCAGTTTTCTATTTGCAGGGTCTTATAGACTCGGAAAAGACCATCTACTTCCTTTGAAGACTAATCTAGTGAATCAATTCGAGGTGTGAGTCGCTAACGTAACATAATTATTTTTTGTGTGGCATTTTCTCGCTTTATTCATAATTATACTGAACACCAGTTAAGCTTAGGCTTCCATTCGTTTCACAGAACTGAAAGCATATAGGAGATTCATTTATATATGTATATAATGTAATCGGCCTTGGCATTGCTTTGGAATGAAACGAGGCATGTGGAAATATAGATACAGATTTTTTAGGCTAAGTACTGCACACAGGTGCCTTCAAATAAGAATAAAATTTTTTTTCGAGAGAGCTTATAAAAATAAAATTTGAAAAAATAAGGTTCGAGAACACCTGTGAGCCATTGTGTAGCAAAACAATTGAATCATGTATTGGCAAGGAGTACCATATACGGAGGGTGGAATAGGTTTAAGGTTTTAGACAAGTAACGGTTCTCGTAGCTGTAGAATTTATGCATTAGACATTGATGAGGTGAGGTTCTGATCAAGCAGTTAACACCAACATGGATTTGTCTAACTAATGATTCCCGTTTCGAACATGTCGAATAATGTCCCGAACAACTACGTTTAGCCAATCTCCGTGTAACAGTACAGGAGAGGATTGAAATGATCATTATTATTTTCAAATGCTTAAAAACTATTGAAGACCATGATTGCTAGTTGAATATTTTTAAATGAAATTGTTACATGTTATAAATTTAGTCCTGCACATAGGCTTCGACAGGGAAACTCATCTGCTTTTTTCTTTCACTGAGTCTATTATAGCCTTACTTCCATTGTTGAAGCAGGATAAATATCTGGAATAAACGAGCAGAAAAAATTGTAGCTGATTCCTTCTTCAAGGCTAGCCAATTTTAAGTCGTCAAGGCTTTTGCAAGTGTATAAGCTGTACGCTTGACGCTCGAGTCTCTCAGGATACCTGTGTACTTATCAACATGCTCGCTGCTTATTTTATTATTTATTTAAAATACTCGCTAGTATATACCTTCAGTGCCACCTGAAGCTAAAACCGGACGTCTCCAGTGAGCTACTCCGTTCTACCTAGAACTATATGTATTTCTTTGTTTTTTCAGCATGCTCATCGCATCATGTAGTGCTCCACTGATTTTATAGTTGATCCTACTGTGAAGCTCTATTCAGGTGGAGCCATATCACCATTCATGGCATGAGTGACTTCTGCGTGCGTTATTGCTGCCGGCGCCCGTAACGCCCTTGGCAAGGATCTCAGTTCTAACTAGCCTCTTCTTGAGCAGTTCTAACGTCATCTTTTAACAATGATATACCTCACGATACGATGAGACGGTTTCTTGGTTCTTCAACTTTCACCATCATCACTAATACAACCATTATCGGCCCATGCTTCACTGAGTCATGACTGCCTGCGTCCCACGGCGATTTCGTTACGTTGCTTTCTTTATTCAAAACACAGAAGCGTCGACCGGGTCATCGTCGCATAGCCGTCAGTTAACATACGAATCTCAGTAGTTATAACAGCGGGATCTAGATGGAACAGTGTAACAGGACTTGTAGGTTTTTCATTGTGGACATCGTTCCGTCTCTCTTTCTTGTTGGTTCTGTCTGCTGACCGCTGTCTGGCCAGTCATTCTTGAAGAACGCTGCTTATATATCAGATGTCTGTCTGCTAAAACGACCAATGATTGTCACCATCGTAATGTAAGAACTGCGATACCGTGATCGCGCACAACCTCTCCATTGAGCTCTACCGATTTTTCTTCAACGACATTGTTATCACTCACCGTAAACGGCACTAATACATATTAATGCTTTAGGCTAGCAAAAGCGGTTGTCGTCGTCGTCGTCGTAATAGTAGCAGTAGCTGTAGTAAAAATCATCTTGGTGAAGACGCAGAAATAATGCACCTAGATTGAAGCTAAACTTCGATTCGCCGTCAGGTTTCTTCATTGGTCCATCGCTCTTCATACACTACCTTCTCCCATCTCACAGCAACGTCGTGAAAGATCAATGAGTCACTATTGTTGATGCCAATGTGTGTATTTTATTCTAGCGGCTGAATAGTTGTGGAGCCTCGTCGAAGTTGTCGCGCCTTTCGTGGTGTATGAACCGCGTCATGATCCTCCGTCCCCAGTTCGAGAAACATTCGAATATCGCAGGTCGAATCTTGTAAAAATGATGGGCACTTAACCGGTCAAGCAGTTGCGAATTGGTCGCCACTTGGGTCAGAGCGCTGGTTTCGCAGGTAGGAGAACGAGTGCCCAAACAAAAGGATAAAGAGATCTAAGGGGTAATAGTTTTACTATTTCTACTACTTCCGCTGCTGGCGGCCCTACGGAGTCATGTAAATGGTATATTGAACTGGTGATGTTCGTTGTCGACCAATGCTCAGTTCTGATTTGTGCGTGACATTGTCGTTGTTGCCTGTTATTGTGTTGGGACTGACATCGTTGCCCCTGACGGAGTGGACGCTGTTGCATGTAACCCACGACAGCAACGACGATGATGATGATACGTATATGATAGACGCTTGTTTTTGGTAACTGATCGCATTTGATGT
Source organism: Varroa destructor (assembly GCF_002443255.2). Classification (NCBI taxonomy): domain Eukaryota; kingdom Metazoa; phylum Arthropoda; class Arachnida; order Mesostigmata; family Varroidae; genus Varroa; species Varroa destructor. The sequence continues at coordinate 23,454,493 of NW_019211460.1, forward strand.
GTCTGAGCTGGCGGATGTGGTATAGGTCTTGATAGATTTGCGTAAAGGCCAATCTGCCGGTAAATAGGTAAATAAATGTTAGCTTGTAGCTCTAGAGCACTCAGGACGTAGCCAGCCAACCCAGCTCAGGTAGAAATGGGGCTGTCTAACAGGAAATTAGAGCTTACATTGAAAGCATTGACACAATCGAGTAAGACATCCTAGTCGTAGTTGGTTGTTGTTGTTGTTGTTGTTGTTGGCAGCGCAACAAGCCCTCCAGGAATGTATTTTACATTTTCCGGCATCAGTTAAAGCAGGGAAAAGATAGCACGATGTTGTCACTCCAAAATGACTAGTGGATATGGAATTGGTTCACTGGAAACCTAAAATAGCATGTGGATTTTATATTGCTTAGTTAATACTAGTCCTTTTCAGGATTGTTTCCCCTTTAGCCTATGGAAAAAACCAATGCTACAGATTAATTAGGACTATGCACTATTGCTTGTCTGATGGAAAACATCCATGCTCATACGGATCTGCCTACGTCTGTAAATACTTCTAGCAACAAACGTTCGCAGTCGCCGCAGCCGGCTCAAGTCACATGACGAGAATAGACTTAATAAATGAGTCATCTCCTGTAACCTATTATCACGCTCTAGATGTACACTCAGCAAGAGTTCACCTAGACTCACTTCTTATCCTATAATTCTGTACGTAAACGTAGCCTTATTGTGCATCCCAACCATACGAGACCGCTAGAAATCATCTAAAATTACATGACAGCCTTGGCTTTCTTCCACGAATACGGCCATTCCTTACCAGCCTAAGGTTATCTACCTTTTCATTTATCTAGTGACCCATTTAGAACTAGCAACAAATCACTCCGGCGGTTTAAATGGCGATGATACACTCACGTCTGAACTGACACCCCAGCGACGCGTCTGTGATTTCTTTATCGCTACGTTTCACGCGTACTCGCACGGCCAAGTGCGCCAGACGTCAAAATGTTCGGCTATAGGTGCTTATATCTTTGATATATAGACGTACGTCACTCAGCGCTAATCTCTCCAAAATACATGAAGATAAGACGTCCATTAATGAAGAGAATGAAAAAACAAACGCTAGTATTCCCATTGTAACAGGTTAGGATTCAGTCGGATGGGATGAGACCGTTAAGGCGACATGAGGAAATTTCGCTAGTGGAAAGAGACCAGCAGAAAACAAAACTAAGGTCCAAAAATGAATAATGATGTGATTATCATTTTCGCTATAAGGCGAGGCTTCATTCTGCTCATCATCTAACTGTCACTATTACCATTTAAGCGTCGCGTCCTATACGTTAGTCAGATTCACTGTTGTCCAATTTGGCGGTTATCATTGCGGGCTGAAAGATGGCCGTAATACATTCATCTCGCGTCAGAAAAATTTTTGACAAAAACAGTGTTGCCGTTGGCGTTAAGGCGTCCCACGATGTATTTGGAAGCCAGCAGACAAAAGGCTGCGAAACGAAACACAGGCTATTACGGGTCGTATCACTGGAAGGTTGATGCTTTAGAGAAGTATTTTCTTGATCCTTGTTTTTCTGAAGAGACTGATTACTGAAAGATAGAAACTGGCTATCAGAGTCTTTGTGTATAGGTGAAAGGGTTCAACAAATGACGAACCCTACTAAAAACACTCAACGACGTAAGGTGTACATAGCTGAACGTAACAAGTTTCTCGGAGAAAAATATTTCGGGCGTGTGTATATATATATATAGCCTACTTCTCAGCGTAAAGAGTAGTTCGTGTTTAGTGTTCAGAGGAAAGCTACTAATAGAGAGGCAGAGGATTTCCTTTGTTTACTTCGTCGTAGACGTGAAAGCCTCGTGAGGGTAAGTGGGCGAAGACAGATGACGGTATTCTTGTAATTGACGGCATCCTTCACTAAATGTAGACATTTATGTCAAAGAATGTCACACCTAGCCTAATTCAAAAGCGTGTGCTGGTGGGAAAAGTCGGCCTATTACGTGTAATATACATGTTACGTATTGCAGCCTCGTGTGTTCTGTTACGGGGCATAGTATGTGCTGCATAATCACTGCACAGAATATCGATAGCCACTGATATTGTGGCCGGGTGTCCAGTCAAAAAAAGGAGCGAGGTATCTAACCCAATCTTCCTGTAAAGGGCGTGGATAACAGTTTCACTCACTGATGAGTATACCTTTTAGGGTTGTTTGATTTCGATAAAATGTTGTGCATTTTACGAACACAACTACGTTAACGGTACGCTATTTTTTGGGGGCGCCCAGAGCTCCGTTCTTCAAACGATCCCTTAACGACACGATGCCGCAATCTTGAATCGAACTTTACTCACAAACTTAGAACGTTTCACTATGATTATCGATGTGTATGTAGTTGTACAAAAAATGCTTATTTATAGCCTACTAAATAGGATATTGTCTAGAGTCGTATTCCTAAACACATGTCGATATGCGTATGCATTTGGCAGATTTCTGTTCAAGTATAACTTCTCTGGTCCCTACCCTCCATCTATTTTAACTTCCATCCAAGTTCTCAGCGTGAAACATGCTGATACAATATTTCAGCAAATCGGACGCTCCAATCAAGCATTTGGCCTTCGCGACATATCACAACGATAAAAGTAATCTTCAGCTAATTTTTCCGCGCGTCCAAAATCCCTTCAAGAGCCGGCACGAAGTCGGGTGGGTGCCAGCTAATCAAACTAGGCTCATTTGCCGCCAGTTCTATTTTAGTTGCGAGCTGTCCCTTTGCGCGGCGATGATCGACCAGCATTTTTTTACCGTCGACTCCGTAAACGGTTCTCGTTTAGCTGAGGACTCCGACCGCCATCTGGAGCAGCGGTAGCGGCACAGCGAAGCTATACGCCCAAAGTAATAGTTGTGAATATTCACGATTCGGCGATAACAGATTCACTGATTTAAATTGACGAATGAAAGAACTGTTAGGCTAACACGATCCAAGTAAATGACTAGTGCGAGAGGAAAATCAGCCATTTTATCTTTCATCTTCTCAATGCTTCTTAATCTTCAGCGGCAACCACAGGCCAACGAGGAGTGGTAGCGACAACGAACCACGATGATAGGCTTTAACAGCGCATATTTAAGCATTACCTAGCTATGCACACATGGCTAGATGGGTCTATTCTCAGTCTGTAAAGGCATAAACGTCTGTTCGTAATTGGACAATCAATTTAGTTTTAAGCGAGACGAAAGGACGCTTTTAAAATCACTTACATCTGTCAGATTGGCTATATCTCGATGTTTAACTTGTATAGGCTATTCGTATATGGAAACTGGCTTTCAGGTCTTGCCTCGATACCTAGGCACGAGAAAAACAGATCTTCACGACTCGATACGTATGGACATCATGACGTTTACGCAAATTTAACGATTTCGCCATTTTCTATCTATGGTCACAATGCGTTAAGTTGTTGGATTTTACTACGTGTAATATACATTAACCTGTACAATGCCGACTAACTTTTTTCCAGTATTTCGCCAAATGTCTCATTATATTCAGCTGAAAGCAAGCAATTCTTCAAAATCAACGCCAACGAAATCAAGGCCATTGATTGCGTGGTAGGAGCACTCCAGGACCGGCCTCCAAACGACGGTAAAAATGGTGGCATTAAGCAAAGGACGATGTACTGTCGTTTTACGTTCGACTCAGTCGACCTGCGAATTGACTCAACACAGCCAGCTTGAGCCTTATTCAGACGTACGTATTTTATCTTCAGGGAGGATAGAGCAGAAGCGATCAATTTTTCAAACATCTTTCACCGTTAATTTCTATATACATACACGTACACCGATTTGTCCTGCTATTTCTGTGACGTTACTGTTGTCTGTATCATATACATGAGTAATATAAAATGGTGAATATAATTTTATGACAAAACAACATTGTACCCGAAATCGTCACAATTGGCGACATCTCGATATAAGATAATGTCACAATATTGATTGCGGTTATATTATAGCTTGGAACTGTTTGAGCAGTCACGATCTCATCCGGAACCGGCGGTGTCGTTTTCCGTCTATATGAGGGAGCGACGTAAGCACCTACCTACGCTGCACGCCAATATCGTTCCCATAGTCGTGAATGTAAAGAAGTTATATCTCGCATATGGTAGCAATGTTTCCCCCCATCTTCGTCTGGACACCTCTATACCTCAGGAGATTTCAGTGGTAGCAATAAACGAACGGCAGCTGGAGAATCATTGCTTGGTAAATGGGCCAAATTTCCAATCATGCAGAAGAAAAGCTCAATTCTTAACGACCAAGCAGCGTTTTCCGCGGCTGATGGAAAGAGTCTTTCTATGAAGATCTACAGCTACATCTAAAGTGACGGCCAGCTCGAGATCTATCAGCACAAATCTAAATTGACACGTCTTAGCGGTCAGCATCACCTGCAGTTATAACAGATTCACATATAGTACTATATATTTATGTGTATAGCTTGCGTGTAGACGATGACTTTATTTGCTATTAAGAAGCGTATCGTTCGCAGCGCTGAGCGCGAGCTAGAAAATAGTGATACCATCAACTGGAGCGTAGAATGAAAGAAACGTATTCTAGAATACGTTTCTTTCATTCTAAGGCCAAATGTAGGAGAGCTGGACGGAGAACTTTAGGGGCAGGCAAATGTGTTTGGTAATCGTGGCCAACTATAATCTGAAAGCTGCGGTACGCTTTGCACAAGCATCTAAAATGGAGAGAAAATTATGTTTGCAAGAAGTAACGTCGCCCTCGTTCAAAAATCGGACGTGTAAAATGATTATGGAGCATTTTTCTAGAGTTGGTGATTTCTCTTAGCCCCTTAGTAGTACTGGCTTGCGACAGATAATAAAACCTACATCAAAGTGGAGGATCGGGACATTGTGTATTTTCGCCTTATGGAACGCATTATGTAAATGCTAGTGTAGGGTAATGGTCAATATTTTAGCATAAACGTAGCTAGTGGGTGTACCCGTTCATAATCTTTCTTTATGTTATTACAAATCTGCATAAGTACACACACATATATTTTATGGTGCATTAAGCCTCAATAAGCAGTCAGGAAACTGGGTCTCAAGTTTTATATGGCAGTGTGGATTGTGACACGCCCTATGCTTTCGAACTTAGCCGTATAGCGACACCCCAAACTCGATAACAACCCCAACGATAAGATCCAATTGGACTCGTTTTTTCAACCGACCCTAACGAGACATTTCGTTCAAGGCATAAAAGAAGATCCCCCGCTTTACCGTAGCCAAATACATTGTTCGTCCTGTTTTTGCTGCTACTTATACAGCCGTATTATCAGCAATGGAGCCATTGGCTGGATCGCATTGCTATCTATCATATCGTAGTGATGTTACCCGGGTACACGGTCATCATTATTCTATAAAACAGTCACGATAACAGCACGACAGTTGTCTCGTACACATCCGATGAACCGCACAAAATCGAGTGTCAGCGACCACCGGCGATTCTATCTTCTGGTCAACGATTCTTCATCGGCTCCATCTTGCCAGTTTCGCGCTAACCGTAATACACATATACACATTCATCGCAGTTCGTTCTTCTCCTACGGCGGCACGACGGTCGCTACGTAATCTAAACCCGATCTGAGTTCCCTTTTCACACAGTCAATGTACCATGTTGTTCCCCATATGCGCGCATAGATATATTCCCGGCGCCGCATTTGCCGTTGCGGCTGCTACCGACGCAAATAGCCCGCTACGCCATACAATACGTGTGTGCCCGTTGTCAATGGAAAACCTCAATGTGGCTCTACTATGTCATCAAGGCAGCCGCTGCTGTCGTTATCACCTAATGCCATGATCTGCTGTACCAACCAACAGCCAGATCGGAACGAAGATATTATTATCACTTTGTTAGCTATGATTCTCTCGGAACTAAAATCAGTGCTGGTTCAACTGGCCATAGAATCTTAGGTTGTCAACGATGAAAAACACGACGTTGATGATGTGTTGATCAGTGGGTGATTGTTACGTCGCAAAGTCTACTAGTTTCTATAGAAGTCTGGTCTTCCATAGATGAGAACAGGACGCCGACCGAAGAACCGTATTCCGCTCGATAACTAGCAAACGAATATGGAGCATCAGCTGCGAATCACAGAGCAGAGGTCTAATTTTGACTAAGGGTAACACTGAGAACCTCGTTCTGTTATATTCTATTCTCCACTACCTAACAGGCCGATGCAATCATCGAACGAGCGAAGACGAAGGATCCTGCGAACGATGCAACAATACAATTCAATTTAATTGAAGCGTGCAGAACGGCATGAAATGCTATTATTAAATATTCTTGTTATAATTATAGTATATAGTAATTTTGTCAAGCCTAGTTCACTTTGTTCCGCTACTAAAAGGGATAAAGTAAGCGGTTGCTGTGGTTTTTCGTCGAATGAGCGCCCATATCAATAAACGTTAGCGGAAAGACTGTTTCGTTAACTCAGTTGCAACACTCTGGACCTTTTTTTAACCATATATTATAACAATTTTCCGCTCTCTCTTTCGCAAATAGCTTAGATCGCCGATCTTCAAAAAGAAGCATTGCGTCCTCCTGTATAATCTGCCTAGCCTAATTAGAAGAGGCGGTAGTAAGGAAGTAACTGAAGAGGTCTGAGAGCTTCAGATTTCTCTGCGACATAACAAATGTCCGTACTGTGTCAGCGGGATGAGTGAGCGCTCGTTTTTGTTTTCCGTGGTTACACTTTGCTTTTGTAACCGTGCAGTAGCAACTCGAGCTATGCACAACCCCTCAAGTGGGAACAAAGGCCAGCCGATTTAGACGGGCGCGTTCAAGCTAGCATCGTTAATATAAAACCGGCACTGACATCTTTCAGCCGTTAATCCGTTAGTGATGAGAACCGAAAACTGTTTTCCTACCCTGCTTTCTTCCTCTTTCCCTCCTACCTCGATGTGCGTACAATTAAGCAATGAACATTTTTCGTTTAATACCCTGCTCGCATAGTGGACCTGCCGCCACCCCTGCCTCTGATTAGCTAGTGTTAATTGTTCAAGCTCTGTTTTTCTAGCGTTAATTCGTCCAGCGTTACGACAGCCATCAGCACCGTCGCCAGACTGGACGGGAACAGCTACGAACGACACGATGCCGGCTGAAGGCAGGAGACACGAATCAAACATGACTTTGCAACGAATCACCGACGAGTGACCCATAGAAACTTGTTTGCCTGATCTATCGCTGCTACCAGCTTATAGCTGCTACCAGTTGCTGACGCTGGGGGTGCCTGTATACATGTGTGCATCTGTTCAGACCATTTGTACGACGATGTCCGCCGGCCCTGCCATTTTGTCAGTTTTTCTTTCATGCTCGTTCCGACGTCAAATCTGTATCTACCCGTCCATTTACTGGCGTAAGTAAAAAAGCGCCGACTTTGCGGGTTTACCGGAGTGCCAGCCGTCACAAACGACGGAAGCTAATTGTAAGTAAAACAACGATCTGGGGGGCGCAACTATCTGTTGCCTGCCCCATCATGACTGACCACTATCACATTCACAGCCAGCGGCTTAGCTACCGTTGAAAGCCATCGTTGTATTGCTACCAGTATGAAACTCTTCATGTCCCAACCAAGGATTACCGTCTTTCGCTGTTTGCTTCAGTGTAACGACAACGTTAAACGAGTCACCATTGCTGGTCCTTTTACTTACGCTCACTGCTTCTGACGTTGGCTCGACGACTGATACTGAAGGGGGCAGAAACGACGACGGCGGCCACCACCGCCTCGGCAATCGTAGCACTCGTGGACGAAATGAGCAAACCCGAATGCAATTAACCCACCTAATTAATCTTCTTTCTAATTGAAATGAATCACACACACACACGCATCCACGCCCGACAACTAGCACAGTCAATACCAGACGGATTAAACAGATCTACGTAGATGGGATACCATAGAGGTGGCCAGAGAGGGCGAGCAGAAGTTGCTTGCGGCTGTACGACGCCGGCAAATAAGTCATACCACCGAATACTAGCACAAATACAGACAAATAGATAAAGAAAACATAGAACAAGTCGCGTAAAAGTACCAAAAAACAATTCTCTTCTTATGCCGCCCAACCGGTGCTGTTCTGTTTATGCGGCGCTTCTTAGATCTACCCAGTTCGTTCTGTGCAGCAGAAGTATCAGCGTTCATTTTTTCCATGGTGGGTTTGTGCATTTGTTGCTATACATCGACTGGTTGTGCGATTCAACGGCTAGAGGCTTCTACTTTAGTAGCTTTGCGATAGTGTAGTCATGGCTGTTACGCGCGCTCATGGTAACACTTAGAGAGATGTGGAATTGTCGAGGGTTCAGATCGAACGTAAATACATCGGTTCGTGCTGGGAACAGCCAGCCATTTAAAGCAGTGCTTAACCAAGGCAGTGTGGTACGTAAGATTCCAAACGTTAGCTTATCTGCCTTGTTTATATGTCGGCCGCGTCAAGGACATAGAGACGCACGCACTTATATCGCATGCGCACAGACAATTGGAATACGCCTAAGAGTGACGTAAGAAAACCACCGGAACCGACAGCGAGAAACAGATCAAGATGGTCGTCGTTTAATGGAACGACTTCGCTTTGAAGCTCGTAGGTATTCTTTGGGGTTCACGAGTTTATTATTGGTGCTAGGGAACGAGAGTATCATCCAAGACCGTTACATATATCGCTACCGAAATCGGCAGTTGGTACTGGATTCGGACGTGAGATGCACTGGCGTGTTCAATGGTAGCGCTAAGAAGGACTCCGCATACCGAAATCGTATAAATATCGATTATATCTCTAAAAACGATGGCGTCAGTAGAAAGGGCAACAGTGAGCGGTAGTTACTAAACACAGCAGGATTTCGGTTCGTTCCTGCGAAACATCGGTGAAGCCAAAGGAGACTTGCCTACAGCTCTGCTGCCGGCCGTTTCACAACATGACATTAGCTGCTATACTAGGATATTCTTTCAAAGGCATCCACGAAAAAAACGAACCACCAGCGACATCTACACAAAACTTCTAGGACTACATCAGGTGGCGCTCATGTGAAGGAAGACCTAGGAGCGAGTAAACCTCAAAAGTGAGGATCGGACTTTGAGACTTCTGCTGGTCCGTGATCTGTAGGGCAGGATCGATTAGCCGCTTCCTCTTCGATTCGCTGAGGCCGATATCCGTGGGTTCGTCAATTGGTTAGCGATTTTCGTTCTTCGTCCGTATTTCGATTTTTCTCTTTTTTGCGTCTGCTATTGCTAAAAGCGTCACTGCCCCCGAGTTCACTGACTGACCTTACTCAGGCTGACTTCACTGTTGCCTCCGAGTGGCAACGCACGGACGATATATATATATAGAACTGTAAGTGATTCGGCAGTGGCTACAAATAGGTGCTAAATCTTAAACGAATTCAAAGAATAGTTCGGTCCTACTGCAGATAGTGTGCAAGTACAGCTAACTTTTTTAACTACTCAATAGGCTTCGAAGTCGATTGCAGGAGGCTTTAAAAGTGATAGTTTGTTCAGGAGCACGTGATGCTCGGCCTATGTGGGTTTTGTTGCAGGCAAGGACGCTAAATGGCTTCAATAAGCACATGGCAAACGACGACGACGACGACGACGACGACAACTAGAACTTTACAGGAAAAAACGTGACAAAAAAATTCAGACTGTATCACATAGGAGATTTGATTGTGGCAACTGCCACGTTTCGCCTGGAGATTTTAGAAAAAAAATCGAAACATTGTTTATATTTTTTAAGGGGAGAATAGAAACATTGTGGTAGGAAATTCCCAAATCGAACAGAGTAAAGATACACGAAACTTCTTTGTCTTCTGTTTACACAGTAAATACTACGTAATTATACACATTTTCCTATTGCACCTAAATACCGCTTTTCAATTTTTCGACACGAATTTTTTAAGAGGAAATACTAGAATAAATAGGTGTAATAAGCAGACATTAAGCACAATTGAATATTTCACAACACGTTCAGTTTTTTCTCTTCCTATTTTGTAAATGCTTTTCGATACTACGGCGGAGTTCTATTTTTTTTTTTTTTTTTAGTTAAAAAAAGCTTTTGTATCCCAGCATTGTATTGTATCCAGAGCAAATCCTTTATCCGAAAAATATAAACTACATGTAAATGGTGATTCCATGATTAGAAACGAGAAAATATAATTAGATTTAACAAGAAAAAAACACAAGAAATAGAGATTTCTTGTGTTTTTTTTTCGCGATTTGTTCAAAGGTAGGTGGTCACATTTTTGCGTCCACATTGGCTGTTTCAATCTGCACCGTTTAGGCATGGACTAAAATTTTTTTTATCTACAGATACACGTAATTCCACATGTATCTGCTGAGCTTCACCAGTTCAATACCCGCCAGCCGTCAGTAGTAAAGATCTACACGAATTGTTTTAGTAGGCTTTTTTTTTTTCTATTTTTGACTATGGACATTTCTTCAGCTGCGCTTTAATCGAACGCACGATCTGCGGATTGCGGGTAGGTGAGATGCAATCGCAGTTACAACCTTTTAAGTCGCTATATACACAGACAGACAAGTAAACAGAGAGACCCGCCAACTCTGGTCTTGCACGTAGCATCAATACGTGCCGACGCTCTATGTTGCTGCTGCTGCTGCTGGGTTTTCAATTTCGGAGGCGGTTTCTTTTCATCGATTTAGGAGACTTCGCAGTTAGTTAGCAGGTTAGGACCTCTATGGTTCATACGTTGGCTGCTTTCCTCATGTTCAATCTGACTTTTTTGCTCTACGGCGAAATACGCACGATACGTGGGCACCCGAAAGACACTACCACTCCTTTGGTTGCTGATGATGATGCTGTTATTTTTGCTGCTAATGGCCGCAAAAAGTAGTAACGAAGTAAACAGGGTTAGCACAACGTAAGTTTCAATAGAGGTCAAAAATGAGACACCGCCCATGTACTGACGTCGACATGCTCTACGCTGGCCACTTTGCTTCAGTGAAGGCGGCCGACGCCCGTCACCATCCCCATGCGTATTTCGCACTTCGTCGTGAATAGCAGCAGCAGCGACATCAACGTCAATAGCATAACGTGCCGTTGAAGGAAAATAAGATTAACGTGAAAAGAACAGCGTTATAAAGCAAATTAGTCTAAAGCGTGCCGACAATAACGTCTTCAACTGACGTTGCTTAAGCACCAAAAGCACAATTTCCTCAGCGGCTCAGCTATCGGTTCGCTATTGCTAGTTACACCTACGCGGAAACATTCATTATAGAGCAGATTGTATGACTGTCGTGCAATTCACTAGGGCATATCTGTGCCCACCGGTTCCATTTTCTCTACGTATGAACATATAACACTATCCGAGAAGTGTATGAAGAAGCATTCCCTAGTCCTTCGAGAAATGCACTTTTGAGACCTATGTTTTGTTCCTTGCTCGTACAGCCTGAACTGTCGGCCTTGTATTAACGCTGAAGCTGTGTGTCAATATTGTCCCGCAGCTACGAAGTATATTCTTGTTATGATTACGGGGGCAACGGCATCATTGACTGGGCTAGCTGAAATAGGTCCGGTGAAACTGTGGTCCGGATAGGACAACTCTAAGAAAAGCGAAGGCCACCCAATCGTGAAGTTCGTTAATTAGTAGCAGCGGATAGCGGCCATCGATAGATCAGTGACTGGACACGCACAAAAATACGCAAACGAATGTACACAGGGGTTTATGGTGAGAACGGGACTGCCAGAAAAAAACAGACCAATAGACTCTTGTAGGAAATAGATTTCGAAAACTGAAATATATATAGTTGACGAATAATAGTGAACAGAACGAAATCGAGACAAAAAAGCAAACGCCTACGCCGTTAACAGCTGCTAATCAATCAATTCATGATTGAACATAAATGTATTGAAGTCGAGCACGATGAAGGTCCGGTGCTCGTACGGATGTACAAGCCAAGCCCCTTCACGTTCTTTTTTGTCTATCACCAGACAAAAATTGCTGTCTATATATATTTGTCTACATAATATGTTAAATGAAAACGTCACTTGGTAAACTTCATATATATATTGATGTATAAATGATATAAAAAACTGCAATTATTTAATTGAGCCTCTTCACTATGTTGCATTCCCTTCACACTTCGTCTTTGAGCTATGGGAAACTGACGTTTACGGTGCTCATTCCGCAGGACGGCGTTTGTGTCTCAAAATATAAATACATTGTAACACAATCGGACGCACGTAGAACACGTTATAATGAGCACCGGACGTCTGCGCGCGCGTCTACCCGGGCACTTATTCCGCATCTCGCATAAGAACAGTGAAACCCCTCGAAACCAAAAACGTTTCCGCAATATGAACATTACTCCGCGTCAATTTAGTTGAAATCTCGTTTTCAGGTCTTCCATATTATAATGACCACTGTTACTTTTTTCTTCAAAGGTACACCGTAAATGGATAATTGTATGTTATTCTAGCCTCTGCACTTTTGCGCATTGGCCAGCAGCCCGCTGTCCCAGCGATCTGCTTCGGAATTTCGGATACTATGAAAAATAATATACGGATGGGCAAAATCATAAATTGTGTTTTTGTGCATCGTGGGGCAGCAGCAGTAGCTACTTCAGCGGGAGTCGGTTATTTGTATTAAGAAATACACATGCAAATAATGTTATCGTTACCGATACTGAATTGTCGCGAAGATAGTTGAAGTAGCGGTATGAGTTATGGCCATAAGCTGACGACTATAAATTGGCTACCAATGCTACGTACAGCGTTTTGTGGCACTTACTAATCACAAACGTATCACGTTAACCTTTTGATTACATTCATTCCGCCGTCAACCTTCGCAAATCTGAAATCAGTATCAAGGGCCGTACTCGCACCTGTGCTATCCTCTACATCTCACAAGGACTGCTAAGGAATTATCGCAGTTTTCAGATGCAGAACCCGTCTGGAGACATATCTGCTATCATCTTATACCCGATACACTTAGCCTATTTTAGACTGCTACGCGACCCGGATGACGTTGAACCCTTTGCACGGGTCCACTCTATTGTGCAGAGCATATTTATAAACGGTAATGCCAAGCACGTTGACGCGCTTCTCGTCAAAACAGCATTTGATTAATATTTCGTGCAGTTCACAATGAAAGGTCCATCTACAGGATCGAGTTTCGATTTCAAGCCTGTCCATTGTGTCGGCTCGTTCGTTGCCAAAGTAGCTAAATAGAAGATAATTGTACTTAGCTGCGTCAGAACTTCAAATCGTCATTATTACCACCAGCGAACGTCATAGCCGGTAGAAACCTAATCACTCGAATCGCTATCGTTCTGCGTCTGTGCTAGTAGCAGTCGTCGCAAATCTGATTTCAGCTGGGGCTGTGGACTTGTTGCCTCAGGTATATGCGTACGTGCGTACGTATTTGAGGAGCACCGCGGCGAAGATAGACTCTACTTCGGCCGCTCGCAGTCGGTCCAGGGCGACAATCAGCCATGTTGACAATAACGCCGTGGTTGATTGTGACCACTACTGATCAGCTTTATAGTATCAAATCAGAGTCATTTGGTCACCAGCAGCAGTGATAATAACAATTGAAACATCACATCAGTCTAGCGCTCGTAGCAAGACCCGACTGAACTAGGCAACTATTATAGTGAACGAATAGGTCACAATGCAATAGTGGCTGTAGCGGCAACAGAAGCTCGAAAGTCTCCATCTCCTTTTTTCTCACATATTGTTTTCGTTACTTTATCTGAACGTAGACCGACGCCAACGTTCGACACCGATCACACGGCGCCTTCGATGATGGATCAGCCAAGAGAACTCAATCATCTGATCGATCCATCGACTGTTCGACGCGGCCACTGGCACCGACCGATTCGCCATTGGCTCGCCCCGTAGAACATGAATAAAATCGGTCGTTTGGTGTCGCCTGCTGATCTTCTTCAGTAGTCACTTCACTTGTTTGACTGTTCGGCTCCTTTTTGTCCTTCAGAGCCTGCGCCTCCTTTATGCCCGGGTTGAGATGTGTGCATGTTCTAAGTATATAGCCTGTAGAACCAGATCATATCTCTATTAGTCTGGCTGTTGAATGTCGATACGTGGACGGCAGCAATCCGACGGCGACTGCATATGAGACCAACAATAACGACAAAAACACGGACGCGCCCGAATGAGCCTTCGTCATCGTCGGCGTAATCGCAACAGAAGTCAATCATGGACGATCTATTCTTCATAATAATCACCACTCCTTCTCCTTCCTCTATTAAGAGATCGATCGAGTCGTATTGAGAGCAATGAAAATCGATTGAGGAACCAGAAGCACGCAATTCTCAAAAAGGTGTTGTAAATGATGAGAGCTGATACCGTAACAAATCTACATATGGCATGTATACAGGAGCGGAGTGCCGGACCGACGTGTAGTTCAGGGGACGAAAGCTGAGTTGTTCGAATATATAGATATGTATATGACGATCGCACAACAAAGAGACGGTGACGGAGGGCGGCTGGGGACACGGAGCCAATACCCGCAAACCTCACCGAATCGCGTAATTATCATCTGTCAAAATATGGAGCAAGCCGGATCGAAGAAGCCCCCAGGAAACAAGGTGAGTATGTACGCGTGCCAGTAGCAAACGAAAGCAAAGATAACATGCATGTCTGTGGCCACCTGCAGAAGGCAAATTGATGGGACCACTTGATGCCTAGCTTACCAGACCACGTCAGCTGTTCATAGTTGATCTGCGTAGAATTCTTCTATCAGTACCCGTGGAATTAGGACGAGCCACCCGTAAATAAGGTTGCCGCGGCTCAACAAGAGGAAATTTGCACCCTAACACTAACAACAACAGGAACCTGCCTTTGACACCGCTACGATAACGAACATCGACGAAATAATAACATCACGGACAAAAAAATAATCAACTCGAGGCTTGCTACCCGACTGGATTGAGATAGATAGCCAATAACCGACACAATGGCAGACAGAATGATGCTTCCATGACGGTTCCTCCAATTTGCACTGACCATGGGAAATGACATACGCAATCGCTGTCGATTGGCGACCTATGAGTCCACAATAGGCGTATCGGGTAAGCACGATCGGCATCGAGGCAAATCTGCGGTCTGTATGCGAATGCGGTAAACCGCAGCTTTAGCGTTACACGAAATCAAGCGAAATCGACGACCCTAAAATAAGACTGTGAGAAATTCTGTCGAACGATACGCTCATACACTTTGGGGAACTTCGACATAACTCAATATAGGTATTCACTCTGTGGTAGAGGACTCTATCCGTCTGGCGCTAAAGATTCTATCCCTCTGGGGCTGGGGGTGAGAAGGTAAAGCGTATTGCCGTAAGCGGGAAATTGCATGTAATAAAGCGAGGTATGAAACGTAAACTGTGAGATCTTTTCCTCGTGACAAGTCCCATACACCCCTTTGAAAGAGACATATGTTTTTATCCGCGACTCGCCACATACGCGTATAGTCCAAGGGTTTTTTTATACACAACTTCATGAAGTGCTTATCTCTGTATTGAGGTCTCTTTTAAACCAAATGACTGTGTAACTGAAATGGCGTCCGCCATAACAAATGCGCGCAGAGATGAGGTCTCCGAACTATTTATCACTAGGGACTAATTATATAGTAATCAGCCTTTTACAAAACAAAGTATGGGATAGGTCAGCTCGCTAATGATGCTCCATAGCAGTATCAAGGACGTCGTAGGCCGAACACCATGCATACGAACTTCTCTATTTATGCCTATATCTATATTGTCTAGTAATTATTAAGCTGCGAATCTGCCATAAGTTAATTTCATAGTGGGCGAGAAGTAGACTTGTCAAAGTCACAGACCGAACAATCAAGTGATGGCTACGTGAGCTGCTGATACCCTTGACTAATCTAGGCTTAGAGCTATTACAGATTGGAAATATGCGGTAGTGTAGATAAACCGTTCTCACACGGTTCGAAACTGTGCAGTCAGCTAGCTTTTCGCCATCCACATTGTCATGCCACAGGATGATACGATTCGTCAAAGTACGAGTAAATGAACTTTATATATCGACAAAAGTGGTTACCGTCAGGGGTCAAGTGATCTGAGCAGCGACATGCTGCGTACAAAAAGGCTGATTCATTGTAATCGTGAAAGCTGTGAGAATAGGAAGATAGCAGTCTACGATCTAAAGTGAGTATTCGAGCCACTGTTACTACACTGTGGCGTATGCTGTGTGCACAGACTTCATAAATCGTACGCAAGAAATCAATGTCTGAAGATAATTAACGTATAAGTGACATATTCAACTAACACCGTCCGGCGGCGTCTAAAAAGGGTTACCCACCGTTGGAAAACGATCCGACAGCGGCGTCTACTCAGAGGAACCTGATAACCAGTATTCAACGAGTCTGAATAACACCTGAAGAGGATCTCAACAAATTGAGACAATGAGCTACTTTTTCATTTCAATGTCGGCAACAAACAAACCTCTGCTAGAGAGCTATCTATTATTGTTTTTCTTTTCTTGTGATCAGTTTCTAGAAGAAATAACGTATGTCGTGCCAATCTCACGACGTACTTGACTTCTCTCCCATGCAATGAAGGCGAGTCGTCATGATTTTTGTAGCCGGACCATTTAATAAGCTGCAATTAAGCTCAGTCAAAACGAGGCTCCGCTGGACGTCGAACGAACGAACGAGCAAGCGAACGGTCAAGTGCATCCAAACGTTTCGCTTAGTTAGCTTGTCAAATACTAGTGCCCTTGGTCCCGTATTTAAGATTACCACTGCTCTCGACCAAAGTTTCGTTTTCGTCCTAGGTTTTTCGTTCTGTAAACGTCGAGGAGACAGGGAGCTGGCTTGGAAAGTCCCACCGTTTTGGGGCCGCTTTGATTGAGTAGCAATGAAAAACTCAATCATTACGGTAACATGCCTCAAGAAGAACCGTTAGCATTCGGGTGCAATTTAACTAGTTACATTTGTACTAGGTTAGCAATATCAATAGCGTATATTAATACATGTAATTAGCTACTATTCTATGACGACTTACGACCTAACCGTTAGGAACAAAAGCTCTGCGCTTTGAATGGACTTTATTAACAATAACTTTTCGCGTTGGACAAGAGATAAGATAAAGGCAAAATGGAGGCACTTCCATTGCAGGCCATCAGCCGACCGTACGCCTCAGTAACCTGCGTAGCTTCTGTCATCGAACATCTTCAAACGCAGAAATTCACAAACCGACCAGTTTTCTCTATCTAGAAGGCTCTTATCCAGCTAGTATGGCACACAATGTGCCCTGTTTCCACCGCTTTTAAGGTTTACTCATACGCAATAATAATAATTAGTGGTTGGTCCCGACTTCATTTACTTTGATATATTCCGGATATGTTTGCACTTATCTGCATAAGCGAGGCGGACAGAGTGGAGTCGACAAGCTCAGACTGTCGAACGATACTTCTAACGTTCGTTAGCCTTAGATTAGATCAGACTAAACTAACTCAAGGGTCCTGTCACGCGCGAAAAGTGGCATGAGGTGCCTCCTCAATAGGGAAGTCTACCAGTTTCTCCAACAAGCGCCGAACTCAGCGCGGCAGGATAGTTCCACCACATGCGACAGTTTCAGACTCGAAAAAAGTATGTCAGTGTCCACCGTGATAGCAATGGCCGTAGCTACTAATCAACTCAATGCCACACATGGCTAACACAAACACTAATAGTCAATAGCTTTAAGGACCTGAGAAGACATTTCTAATAACTTCGATGTCCTGGGGAAATGAAACACCAACACAGACCAGGGGCACATGGACGGCTCCGTCGCATGTTTTCCAGCCTGTTGAAACACCTTCGTGTGATCTTCTTAATCAGACTGTAAATAGATCAAGCTCCATGTGTTAAGTGTATATGTGAAAACGAGCCCTAAGATCCATTCTCCGTATTGCACACCATACGGCTGCACAATGGGTGCCCCTGTATTCGCTTCTGTCAACCGCCGATTTTCGTATCATCACATTTTGCTGTTCATTTCACAAACTACATTCAGATCGTGGGTGAATGACAGTTCTAACTGAACACGCTGAAACTAGCTAGACGCCAATGCGAGGCCGGAAAAGCGATACAAGGACCCGGCGAAGGTGATCGACAAGGAAGAGTAGTTAGCCACTGTTTCTCAACGTATAACGAACAGCAAACAAACGCACTAGGCGGAATCACGATTGATAGTTCCCGGAATAAGAAAATAGTTAGCTTGAGTCGATACCCACGCTTGCCTGGCTGCCTTCTTTCTTGGGCCTGCAAGACCATCAGCTCCTATATTGCCATATACACACACATGCCAAAGAAACGGGGCCAGTATGTTGGTTTTAAGACGGGTTAATGGGCACGCATACATGGACCCATAAATCTATCCATCTAAAGGTATCGGTGAAACTCGTATATGGACATATATATGTGTATATGGTGTATCATTCTAAGTTGAACTGTGTACGCGGGATATAGTTTGCTGTACGTTTACGTCATTCCTGCCATTAGCAAAAAGACATAATCCAAGTGTAATTTACATATATGTCCATTATCACCATCGCCTTCCGTGTTTATCTCTGCCAGTACAGGCCAATTAGTTATCAGTGCATATATGCTCTTATGCTGGCGCAAACAAGGTGCCTCGGAAATTGCATCTAAGTCTTCTTAGATAATACGTGTATGTACGCTAACTTTGAAAGGCAGTATTGTCAGTAAATCAGAAATTAGTCATTAATTTAGCGACCCAGCTCAATTGTTCCCTGCATACCTACTTGAAATTTTCGTGGGTCGAAAATCAATAAAACGAAATATTCGCAATAATATTACGACGGCAGAGTATGGATAGCGCCCCTTTGTCAGCGCGGTTTTATTTTAATAAGCATGCCGCCAGGCTGGGTCAAATGTTAGAGCTGGTAAAAATTGTTACCAGAAATTATTAACTAGGAAAATGAGGAACTAAGGAAAATAGGGAATTGTTGAGGTTAATAGGTTGTTGCCTTGTCTTTTCATAGGTGTGTTAGCGGAACTCAGATCAGCCCACCAAGACCGGCCCTAGATGAACTTTCAGTAGGACGCAAGTGCTTAATGTCATACCTGAAAGAGGTGATTCCAAAGGTTTGTTGACATAGGGTGGATAGGTGATGGTATCAAAAAAAAAAAAGGCGATAATGTAACATCCAATTATTATTTCGTCCCTAGAACGATGTCAGTGCAAAAATTTCCTGAATAGATTGCCTGTCTTTTTTTCTCTACCGGGAGATTGATGACTGCACAAGCGACAATATACTAACTCGATGAATCAATACTTAAAAGTATTTAATCTTTGCATGTTAAGCCATCTTTCAAGAGCTGGGCTTCAAGCAGAACGACTCGAGGCAGATCAACGGTCGAAGCAACGGTTAATCAGTCTTCGTAGTGACAACGCTTACTGGTTTGTTGGCTTCGTCTATCGGCCAGGGCACGCCCGTTAGCAAACAGTAACCTTTAGCTAGTAAGAAAACGCTGTTGCTATATAGAACCGTTCTCTGCTACGTAACAGAAACGTCGCTCGAGCTAGCTAAAGGAATCTCTAACACTTGTAGGGCTCGATCAGCAAGAACCCGTGGCATCAGTAAAGTGATTCCATCTCTCTTCATATCTCGCTGTTACCAAAGTGCGGGCGCACCGAAAAGCTGCTTGTGAAAATCTCCATAGAAGTGACAAACTGGATGGATTGAATGTCCATTATCTTTGGTAACACAGCACGGTCGATCCCCATTAGGATGCCTTCAGATGATTTGTGGCTTACTGTTGTCATTGAGCAACCCTCAGGCAGCATTTACCTACACAGACTTTGATCTCAATGTACTTACTTGGTTCTTGAAGATGATCATTGGTGAAGATACTGGTTGTGATGGCTAGCGGTGTTGCCAGATGCGTTGATGTAGATCTGAGCTCGGGCAGGAAGTGCGTGCAGGCAAATGAGGCAGGAACGTTTGTTTTGGAAAAAGTAGCAGAACTGACTCTTTCGACCCATTCTCGCCATCAACGGTCGTTGACTCTAACTAGCTTCAAAGCTGAAATAGTATTTAACGTTCTGAACCTGCAGTGCCACTTAACCATCCTCTCTACATGGGTGACAAAAGTAATGAACGACGATGATAGCCGTAATATAGATGGGTGCGATTTTCTCTATAGGCAATATATTGATAGTTAATGGCTATAGAAAATGCGGTACCTTCGCACATGTACAATTCTGAAAGTTAAACGGCACGGAAAACTTCAGTAGAGA
>NW_019211460.1:23474852-23495839 GCF_002443255.2 Varroa destructor
AGATAGATTTTGAAAGATACTTTTTCTACCCTTTCGTTTTACTCGCTATCAGCTTATTATGTTGGTAAGTTGATGTAGCTTCTGATTAAAAACTGCGGTAGTACTGTCTTCAGAAATATCAGAACTTACACCTGTCGAGTAAGTTTCACAGGAAGTTTTCGAACAAAGATAAACATGACAAAACAATTATCTTCAACTCCCGTTTGCTAATATCTATTCTTTTTGACTTCCGTATTTTCGATCAAGAACTTCGTTCTTCCAGAAAGCTCCTGCCATAGCAATCTAACGAATGACAGCGAATGAAACTCGTATCACAGAAGAGGCTCATTCCACTCCTACATGCCTGAAATTTAACTTGTCAAGTCGACGACGTTGCTAAGTCTCCAAAAACATATTTAGGTGCCTTGCGAGAGCCCTAGTTTTTAGCCTAATTTTTTTCTATAGGTTGATGTCTGTATAAAAGGCCAATCAAGAACACTTGGGCCCTAGCATCATTCAACCTGTAACTTTCGACTTGATCTTGTTAACTAAACAACTGTGTCTCTTTGAAAAGCAATTAAGCCTAACCTAGCTCTCTCTAGGCTCTCTTGCTTCAAATACATATGTATGTCGGGAATGCCTATAGCTAAAGAAACAAGCAGCGATAGACCTAGGGATCTCTAGTTTAAGCCCACCATCGGTGTACGCTATACAACAAGCAAATGACAAACGATTTACGAGTAAGAATGCCCTGAAGTCCTAATCAATCACATCAAATGACATAATTTTTAACGGCAGCTTTATTTTTGCTTATTTGTCTTAGGATTCAGCATAGCCTACATTCAATTTTTCCAATGCCCAACATTACCAATCATAACCTTCGGCACTGATAAACTACAGTGAAGAACGGGGCTAGATACTTATTCAAAGTTTACCATACCGCTAGACTATTGGCACCAGTGCACTAACGTTATTTACCGTTTTCTATCAAATTGAGCAGACCTAAAAATAGTCTCACATATGGCTATACCACACCTACCTGCGAAGTCACATGCTGTGGCATGGCTTTTCTAAAGGCTGGAAAGAACAAGCGGATATATTAGGATACGAAGCGCTACCACGATAGTGGGCAGCTAATAATATGGACCCGATTGAGGCGCCGCAGCAGACCCCACTTATAAGAAGGAGAAACGGTGACGGCATCCCGCTCACAGGAGTAACTCATGAGTTCATGATTTGTTCTTTCCGTCGGCATCCGAGTCACAATCTAATCGCGAGTTGTCTGTTACTCGCATTAAGGGTAACCCTCATCGGAGGGTGCCAGAATAGCTTGTTTAGGCTAAGGCCAACTTTCTAGATCTAAGCAGAGCTAGAACACCGCCCTCCAACCTAAGCCCGTAGTTGTGGAGGCTGCACCAGTAGGACCGCCTTAACATGCCCGACAGGGAACAGGCAGAGATGCGCAAACTGTTGGCTCGTATAGGCATCGAAGACTCTTACACACGCATACAAACCGACATAAGCCCGCGTTTTTGTACTGCAGTCAGTCAAACAGTTGAGACGGTAGCACCAGAACGGTACGAGAATGCTTCGTCGCTCAACAAGCACTTTGAGCGTTCGCTGGCTGCGCAGCCGATTTCCTCGCTAGTCATTGAGCATGGTTCTACAACTCCAGGCTTCTACCCAATATTGTCCTCTGGGCCTGGCATAATTGAAAAAGCAGAATAAGCGAAAGATTTGGACGAGTTTGGTCCGAAACGACACGGCCCTCGAAAGATTGCTTGAACCCATCATTCCCACTTTCGCTGCAAAGAATCGAAAGCGAAGACCACGAGGATACACCATCAGACGCCCGAGAAGATGCCGAACTTTATCGATGGCGAACGAAAAGAAACTATAAAGTAACAATTGCCAGGCCAAATGACAAAAAGCAACGACCCTCCGGGGCGACGGGGAAATAGGAATGTACTATATCGTTCATAGATGAAGCGGCTCGACACGTAGCGCTTGGATATCGCTGCTCGGCTTGACAGACTGAGTCAGTGACTACAAATTATACCGTACCAACTAGCCTGGTAGAGGCTGAGGGTGGCTTGACGGCAATCAAGATCTAGTATACACGTAGGAATGTATGATGAGTTTCTCTGGCAAAGAGGGCTAGCTTTCGGTAAGCACCAAACGTTGATTGTATGTATGGCCCTAAAAGAACGACTTAGAGTAATACATATGCGTATTTGTAAGAGATCTAAGATGTATCGAAAAAAACCAATTCGACATTTTTTTATTTCATACTTTTGGCCCCCTTTGCTCCGATTTGCTTTAATGCAGCGGGTGCAGATACCACGACAGCTAATGCTATGTGCACGTGGATCAGATCAGCTTTAATAGAAAGCTGATCTAATAGAGAGTTTCACCAACTATCAGCGATGCTTTTCTGGGGACCTTCATTTGAAAGGTCAGATATTGGTTTGTATCGATTTCCGACAGTGGCGCCCCCTAATAGCAAGAAATCTCATAGCATTAGCTCAAGTGCCAGGAGAACCAGCTTTCCAACGAAACAGGAAGGAACAGGTAAGCTTATGTCTGAATCCGAACTATAATATACCGTGTCGTCCATCTATTATATACCCACTTCCAATGATCAAAGCTAATCGGGCTGCACAACGGATGACCCATTGCTATATGGTTTGTAAATCTTCGTATTAAACTATCTAGCATGTGTAGACGAGAATTCCTTTTCCAGGTCTCTTTGTTGCTATAGGATATCTCAGCGACGAGAAGATGCTGAGCTAAAACATCCATACCAATCATATTTCGTGATCAGATTCTAATACGCTTTGCTACTCATCTTGCGCAGAGAAGTCACTGGATTTCTGACTGGTATAGACTGACAACTAGGCGTCTCCCCACGCATAGTAACGCGTCTCGCTAAATGCTGAAAGAAATGCGTTCTCAATTAAAATTGTAATTAATCTGTTCGTAAAATACGTGAACACGCTTGCATCAAATGATTCGTTAGTTTTCCGATCGATAGCACTTAACCTGCATCCTAGGTAAGGTTAGGTTATACTTTCGATCTTCCCCACTAATTCTGTATAGCCTGCGTAACCTCCTACTTGCTTCTTCGTTCATATGTTTTTAATATGCATATCATCTAAACCCGTCTGTATAGCTCTCCTCCGATCAGGTAGCTGTCAACGAGCTCAGACATACTGATTCTTTTAGACACAATCGTTGCTGTTATATCTATTTGGCATTTCCTGACCGTGATATTTGCTTCGCGCTAATAGCCGGAGTCTTATCATTAGTACTGTTTCCGCAGAAGTGGGAAATCAAAGCTGCTGTGGGTTTTATAAGACAGGAATTAGAGAAATTCAAGAAGAGGGTACAAATCCACTTCGGTAATTTTTCTTCAAACTCTGCTCTTTATGCACGCCCTTGTGCAACTCGCGCCACCATATGCATCGGTAATTTACTGGCCTCTCACTAACTTTCTCTATGCGTAAGTCTGCTCACTTGGCGACATGGCTTCCATAAAGGGCAACAGATCCGCATCGATGTTTACTCTTCCTCAGAAAAAAAGTCCGGTAGAGATCAGCCGAACCGTGTTTTAGCCAGTAGCGTAAAATGTCCTTTTGCGACAGGACGCTAATTCCAAGAACAAATTTAACCCTTCATTTCTATAATAGTGCAGGGCCAAATTAGGCAGGTTTCAGTGTAATCACCAGCTCATTTTGTAACGATAGCTGCCTAAGTAAATTAATCGCTTTACTCATAGTTTGAGTTAGCTTCATTAGTGCCGTAAGCGACCTATACGAACCGCTTCCCTGTCTGGACAATTCTATCCTAACGAAGCCTCAACACGTTCCGGGCGTACACACCTCGCCCTCCACTGTAGTACTAACCGTAAACGTACTATCCGACAAAATGTCGCCGATGATCATAATATAAGTTGAGCAATTATTATTATACGCTTTGTAATAATTTTTACTGAGCGAGCATCGTATGGCCACGGGCGACGACTGCTTCATAGGCTAGCTATCGTTTTAGCCTATGAAGCAGTCGTCACCTTCAAAAAAATTGCCTTCAATCGGCCGATGTATGGCAACTGACGGTCAATCGACGTCGGAGAGCTAAGGATCTGAAAACTGTGAAGTTCAATCGGTTCCAAACGCTGATCACAACCTGTTTTGACATAGTAAATATACTAGACAAATAAATGCGATAGTTCGTACATAACAGTGATGCTGAGCGGTGGGAGCACAGATTACGTTTGTCCAACAGTCAGTCATATCGCACTAACTTAGTATGCAGCTAATGGTAACGTATTAGCCCACCAAACTTAAGGATAAACGGGGCAGTCTAGATTCAAAATCAAGCTAAAACACTTCATTTCGTTATCTAGAGCAATTCGAGTAAAAATTCGAAAGGTTTATTTTTTGGAACTAGGTATATGCCTACAAATTCATGTTGTTAGCACGAAGTCTTTTGTCACCTCGATCCGACGATTACGCGTCTCGATCCAGCTCATTGACGATTGACGAATGAAATTACCTTATACAATTATTCGTTGCTCCCCACTTGAACCAGATAATTTGTTCAATTATTTCGACTGCAGCTGCTGAAAGCAAGTCTTCAAAAAAGAAAAAAAAACAATAAAACGCGCATTTGTGTGATTTCTGCTCCGATCCGCATAAATGTCAGAAATAGTTATGCTTTTCAATCAGCAGAAAAACTATGAACGAAAAGATACGCCGACATCCAAGCACAAACCGCATGAGGATGAGCGGCCGCAAAAAAGACCGCGATACCATTCACGTTATGCGTGTCGGTCTTGAATATATCTGTTGGTACTGGAAGTTGATTTCCAGTTCGTTGATGAGCTCGTATTGTAGCCAACACTTTCTTCAGCCAAGCTGCTTGAAGAAAAGGAACCCCTCTGGAATTTATCGGCCACGACGCCAGCGTTTCCGATCATTTTGTATGTCTTTGGTTTCCGACATTTGGTTGTATGGGGCCCTCGAGTCCTAAATACACCGCCGTCTACACGTCTTTCTCCCTGAGCTCAATCCTGTCGTTATTTTAGGTTATCTTAAATTGCTTACCCAGCATCATATATATATATATATATATATATATATATATATATATATATATATATATAATACTAACCCGGTAACATCTGTGTTAATCTTAGGCTTCTTCGTGGGTAAGTTTGACATGCAGTGACATCACGGTATCACGGAGTTGTCCACAATTCCGCTTTGCCCATAAATCAAACAAGCACAAATGTTAATGAACAATCTAATAATATCGTTGATTAACTTGAGGAGTGTTGTTTGAAGATACTTGGTTGTCAGCGGTACAGCTCTCTTGCCTAGCCTCATCGTTGCCGTAGAGTCTGTACTAATTATATAGATCTACTATTGACAAACGCCGGGTCAGCATTAGCAATTAAGAAAGTCGAGCTCTATGAAGATATTCACTTATTTGTTGTGCATACAGTTTGTCCTCTAGGGACATCGAATGGAACATGACGCGAAGTCGATAGCGCTCGTTCAATTGCCTTAGTGTCCATCCTTTGTCGCCGGTATAACGTCGCCTGTTGATGGGTTGACGCACGGAGGGCGGAGCTTCGACAGAAGCTCCGCCCACCAAGCCATGGCGGCACCTCTGTCAGGCGCGAAGATGTCGACGCGCTTGTTAACTAGCGCCGCAGCCACAGGTGCCAGTTGAGGAGATACGCTGTTCCCTCCGGTCCGGCAGCAGCGGGCCTATGAAAAACAACCGAACCACGTTATAGACCTTCGACTGGCCCAATACAACTGGTGCCAGATACAACTAAGCGCCGAAGTATAGCGGAAGACAACTCGGCCTAATACGAGAAGGATCTGTGTTCTCCACAGGAACAATAACAAAAAAAACTGTTTGGATACTGCGGAACTGAGGTACCGGAAGGACGGAGAACAGACAAGTTACGCTTAGTATTAACTTTACTTCTTCGTGGTTGCTACTAATGTGAGAAATTGTGCAACAGACGATCGAGTTAAAAAGTAATGTCACGTAACTTATAAAAAACACAACTACACTTGTTGATCCAGGTTAGCAAATGTCCTGCGATTACAGACAAAATCGAACAGTGTGAGCATGTACACTCTATCTGGACCTGCAAAGTGCTGAAGCGCATGGAGTAGTGAATATTAAACGATGATTTAAAGTGTACCAAGCCATAGCCGATGCAAATGTTGGTTCCATCGATTTCGATATTGTGCCGTGAACTGGGTTTTAGTTTCAAGCTCGACGCGAAACATTCGAGCGAAATAAGTGCAATTTAAATTTAGATGAAACTGCAGAACGTAGGTTGGAGTCATATGATTAACGAGAGTCTGAATTAATCTGGCTAAAACTCTCACCCTCCATTGCGAAACGCAACACAAAGTTACTGTGACCACATCGAATAGTTCCGTTTCGGCCATAATGGATCTAAGTTGTTCGACAGTGAATAAGGAGGACTCAAAATCCCCTTCACCTAGAAGTCCACCCCCAAAAGAAATCTCCGAACGTGAAACATCGTCCGAGGAACGACCATCTGGAAAGCTAAAAAGCATCTTCTCAGTGGATTCTATTTTGGCCCGTAAGTCCGAGTCATCACCAATTGAGTGCACGCTAAACAACCTCGACCCTCCAAGATCCAGTTCTCCACTGTCTGCCCGCTCAGGCCATTCTCACCCTCCCTCTTCGCCCGAGATTCATGTCGACGATGACGGTGATGATCTCAGCAGTACACCGAGCCCTGCACCGACACCTCCAACCTCTAATCCCTTCCTAGCTACTCATGTTTACCCATTACTGCCAGGCGTGTCGGGTCTGCATAACGTACAAGCCCTGGCCGGCCTCCCTTCGACAATGTGCGCAGGGGTTAGTGGCATGCCGAACGTGACGTCTGTCGGCGCTACCGCACTACTTCCAACGGCAACACAGAGTCTCAGCGCGGGCTGGATTACCTCGCCATTCGCCAGTCAACTGCTGACAGGTATCGTGCAAGTGATTCGTGCAGTGATAATGTGTTTGCTTATTAAAGTTGTGCCGGTAATGGCGTGTTTATCTGCTAATCTTGAGAGACATGTGATGGTGGTAGTGTGGGTTCGAGCCCAATCATGGACACATCTTGTTTTCTTTCTGGGAGCCAGCCATCTAATGGAACGTCTAATGCCGGTACTAGGCATGAAACGCAAAACACTTGCATAGCAAACTTAGGGTAATATGGGTTCGGAGGTAAACAAGTCACCGCATTTCGCGCTGTGAGAGGCCAGATATTTCAAACAATGGTTTCCACGAAGCAATCCGCTTAACGGTAGCTTTATGCGTAAGACTCGAAACACTTAGTTGACGCGCGCTAGTATGAAAAGGCCTGTTTCATATCGTACTTATGATGTATGCACGGGTTACCGGTCCGGAAGCATTACTTTCTTACCGATTGTAGTAGGCTTTAGTAAATAACTAGATCAATTTCCAGGGTTCAAAGCAATCCCTCCAGGTTTTTCACAGGCCAAATATCCAAGCCATCCTTTGGGCTAACCACGAACCGAGCGCTATAAACCAGCAAGCAAATTTCAACGCCTATAGAACAAGTGCTCCCTTTTCTGTCCATATTAATGGAAAATCGGCACTAGACAAGCACATGAAGACACTATGACAAGCAGCCTTAAGTAACCATTTCGTGCCAATATCAGCAGTGTTCAGCGCTATCCTTTGAACATACTGAATTAGTTAATGAAGTGTCTATGAGAAAAGAAGTCTCCTTCTAATTCGCGAAACGTTCACGTAAAAAACGGCGTGATACCTCTTTGTTGCAGCAACTGGCTCCAACCTAGAGGCCAACAGAACGTTTTGCGGATTGGTGCTACCTTAAGCGGCTTTTGTTCAAACCAGGTGTACATAAAATGACACTTTCGAAGCTGAGACTTATGAGCTGGCATTAGTTACTTGTTTTTCTTCAATGTATATTTGGCTTAGCTAGGGTAAAGTAAAGGTAAACTAGGGTAAGAGCGTTACAATAACTTGAACAAGAGACTGCAAATATTTGTTGATATCACAGGTACTGAATGTGTACCGTAATCGGGAATGTATCTATCTCCTGCAAACGTATCTTTTTTGAACAACTATCCGATCACAGAAGTTCCTTGTATCAGTACCACGTCTCAATTATTAGATGGTTACTCT
Organism: Varroa destructor; assembly: GCF_002443255.2. Lineage (NCBI taxonomy): Eukaryota > Metazoa > Arthropoda > Arachnida > Mesostigmata > Varroidae > Varroa > Varroa destructor. Next base: position 23,483,055 of record NW_019211460.1, read on the forward strand.
AAGATTTCGACGACTGAGCTAAAGGTAACGGTGATTTGTGACGCCGAAACACAGTTCAACCTCCCTATATTTCGAAGAGTAAACTTCAACTTAGCTGTTACTTAGCAGCTGAGAGGGCATCCTAGACACTAATTTAGCTACAGACGTTGACAAAAATTAGCCAACTCTCAGAACCTGATCTAGCATGATGATAGCATCAAAACAGATCACTGTTAACAATTGTAATGAAACTTATCATTCAGTGCTGTGTCCGTCATCCGTATAAATCAGACGGTGCTGTACATTGTCTGCTGCGTATTAAGTCACGCACTTTTGAACAGACAAATAAATAGATAAAGGCATCACATACTAAAAAGATGACTCGCTGTAGAAATTCTCAAACAAAAATCATTCGAAAATCAAATCAAAAATGCCAGCTAACCCCTATCCTACTGTAAAATATTAGACAAGCCCCTGTATAGGCAGTAGATTAAACATTCTAGGAAGCCACTTTTGCCAGATCAAATACACATAAGAATCAGAAAACTAAATAAATAGATAAACTAAATGGGAAAAGAAAAACCTCTGAGCGGTATCGGTTTATCGTGGACGACTTCTAAATACTGCCAAGCTCCGATTTCTACAAAATTATTAAGCGTTATTACACGCTTTATCAAGGAAGAGTGAGTTACTTGTTAACATAATTTTGCCCGTCACATGATTGATTCCAAAGCGACTTCAGCACGATGTGACCACATTATTGCGTCCATACTCAACATGAGAGAGCCTGTCTAAGTGCGGCAATCGGATAAAAATAGTACGTTGTTCAATTATAGCCTAAACATACTCAGGCTCGTATAAGTTTATAACGAGAAATCACCTGGCTCTGTGTGCAGATATCATAGATTACTGTGTGCTAATTTAGCTATGATATTATACTCATTTCTTGAGGCCCTGTTTCTGTTAACTGCGTCAATTTGAAGCTTTGAAATAAACAATTATCCATTGAGCCAGAACTCAATTTTGACATAAAGGAAAAACTGTAATTGTAGTTAATGAACTATACCGCGCACGCGCAGAGAATATCTTCTTGAGATGAGGAACGGAGGAAATCGATCGTACAATCGCTCTCGATACTGATCTGAAAAATCAGCTGTTGTACAAATGTGCTCAACACATATGTGTCTAAACACACAATACGTTTAGCTGTTTTGACTAGTTAAAACAAGAACGTATGAGGATAAACTACGTTAAGCTGTAGCTATTTTCATTGCTTTTTCATAGGAACTTCCATACTATGCCTAATCAATAATGTAGGACAACAAGGCCGACACCTACGGTAAACAGACGGTCTAGAAATCTTCATCAGGTATCATGCACACATACGAGACTAACGAATATCGTTGCTTTTCGCTCTAGTCCCTTTCGGGCAAAGTCAATGTAACGGGCGTATCCTCAATTCTGCTCGATTTTCCTACAGTTTAATAGTTTCACCATATTGTCCTACAATGCATTTATGACAGAATTAAGGGCTGTTCACGCTAATCTATACCCGCATCTCCTTTATAAACAACGCCGTTAAGTAAGCTGGCCAGCCAGCCAGCCAGCCAGCTTATCGTTTCCTGCAGATACAGGAGAGATTCGTGAAAAAAACTTGCAAAAATAAGAAGCTTTATTATGGACTTGTGGCTGTCGGCGTTGCCATCGGCCCATCCGAGTACAGTTCAGTCCACTGTTCCTAGTATTTCATAACGCGCAACGCCTATTGATAATGACAGACCTATAATGCGGTACTTACAGTACCAGGCGGCGAGCGTATTTTGCCGCTGGTGAGTTTTCCGAATCATCATCGAAAGGTAGCAATAACTGGTCTAAAAGAGCGAGATAACGAGGCCAATCAACCTGTCGGAACGTGGATCGGTCGGCCGGTCCTTCGTTCGACTCGATTGACAGTAGAGTCCACAATGCACAACTGTTACACCGAAGGAATAGAGAAGCCAGGGGGAGGCCAAGGGGAGTGTTGAAAGAAGGTCTTCGGGGATGGGCCAGCAATAAAACGAAGCGACATGGCGGGAAGCGAGACAACTTTGTAAAAATACGCTATAGAAATGATTGTTAGACAAGGCTGGTCGGCCACTCCTACTGCTGATTTTGCTACTGCCGTTGATCATGCGGCCAAACTATCTATTCCATTACACCTACATATCTACTTACATACGCCGATGATACGTTACTGAACCAGCGTAAGGTTGTAAATGGTAATTGGGCAATGAATGCCGACGGCATCGGCGAACACGGCCGGGAGACCTGAGACGGTCGACGCCGTTTGGCGATTGTCGACGTACTGCTAAATGGCACCCAAAATAACTGTATATGTCTATATGTAGTGCCATATAATGTTGAACATATTGTTTCGATCTACTCCCGTTCGAATCTTCCTTACTCTTGCTTCGTAAAAGGTCAAACTGAATGTTCAGTGTGACAGAGGTTTCTTTTTATACAGTTCGTGAAAACGATTCTTCGATTCAGCCGGTTTGACGAACGTACTCTCCGATTATAGTTCTAAGTTCCGAATCGAATTGCAGTACTGCTAGTTAGCCTTATAATAAAATGGGTTAGAGAGAGCACATGTATCGTCACCTTTACACTAGAGGCAAGCCCCATGAGATGACCTCAAGCACCTATATGCACTGGTGATCCGTATGCGCAGTGCGTAATAAAAATTATTTACTCCATTTCTTGTAATTGATCTTCAGCATTCAATCAAATTACCAGTACTCTGCTCATACACCTTCAGTATGTTAATTGGTCGCCGAAGATTGGCCAATAAAAAAAAAGTCCATTGATCAGCTTTTATTTTTTGTCTATTTCGTTAGCACCCCGACGAAGCCATTAATCAACTGATGAAGTATCTGTGGTCGAGATGCTGCGCTTGTGAACCTAGTGGAAAGACTTCATCACAACGTAAATAAAGGTTAGAATAAGGCTCGAAAGTAAATTCAGGCCTTACATGAGTTCTAACGGGCTCTTATGTAGATATTGCTGGAAGTATAATCTAAACCACCAGACGAACATATCGCAAAGAAAACCTTCCATTTGCGCAGCTCGAACGAAGACTGACCACGCCGTGCGAGAATTCACCCAGCCTCAATTTAACAAGAAAAAAACGTTATCTCTCAGGGGTGTCCGCGGTCGTCATAGGACAGCTGTAATGATTCTCTAATATAAATTCTTCATATTAACTAATAGCAACTTTTAACCGCCATTTATTCTTGGGTCTTCCAAACGCTCTTCACTTTTCGCCACAGCACACCCACACAGTATCAGGCAAAAAATTGCATCCTGGAACCTAATGACGGCATCGACACATTGAACTGTGCATAAAAAAAAACTTCACGAATAACTATGGTAATTTTTTTAATACTTTAAGCATAAATTTCATTATATTTAAAAAAAAAATGTATAAATTCAGATAAGATAATAGCGAACAAAGAGCTTTATCGCCAAATTTATAATTTTTTTTTGTAATTTTGCTAAAAAATTTAATGATTTTAATTTTTTAAAAATTTTATAACTAATGAAAACTTCTTGCGGCGCCCGTATTTCACCACCAGGGAGATGCTTAGGGGTTCCGTTTAAAAATGACGCAAACCCCTATAAATGACGCGAACCGAGGATGTTTTGTAGGCAAGAACCATTAATACAGAGAATAAAAAAAGCTCACTTAAACAATATGTTTCTTTATTAACTTGAGACGCTGTGGCAAATTGCTAGCAGAATCGTTTGGTTTTTGAGAGTAAAGAAAGTTTCCGTGATGGGCAAGCTGCACTTTCCACTATCCTTACGAGATGATTGTTAATAGAAGTAAACTACACTAAATTTCCCTTAATCTTCTCGCTTGAAAAGATTAAACGTCTTTTAATGAATGATAGTTAGGAACGGATATACTTAGGGTTGCTAGGTTTCTATGCTAACGACAAGAAATTATACAATACATTATAGAAAAATATGTATTTATAATTGAAAAAAGTTAGTGTGAAGTCACGACGATGGCGCGAAGACGGTTCTCCAAAAAAAAAGTTATGTCAAGTTAATATAAGGTTACGAAAACGTCAATTTCACTAGTGAAAAATATCGCCTGCGTCAATAACAGATGGTCCTTGAGGTTCTCGAAGAGCCTGAAACCCGATTTTTAAATAGTCAAATGCTACCGAAACTACTGGTTCGTATAGCCTCCGATGAAATAGTGTTTTCACTTAGGCCATTTATATAAAGCAAATGACTTTTTAATCAATACAATGTATGATAAAAATTATACTCTATGCACAGAAACGCAGTTTCGTCAAAGCTGAACTTTTTGCAAAAAATTCAATATAATAAAGATCAAGTTACCTTATACTGTAATTATGGTACTATTATAGCGTTGGTACAGTTTTTTTTTTTTTTTTTTTTTATATTTACATCTCGGTTAACTTGATGTTTTTGTTACGATAAAAAGTGGTCAACTTATAATTCGTTTTGGAGAAACGTAGCCCTAGTGTTTTCAATACCCTTCGCGATATCAATGCCATTTCGGCACTCATTAAAAAAATGTCGTGTTTCACGCAACGATGCTCCTTCTCATACATACAGCGGAACATGCAGGACCTCTGCAAGTGAAAATTTGCGAGCTTTCCAAAAGTATAACCATCATTATAAGTAATTACTAAGTTGTCTCACTGTGTGTCGTAATTTATTTCATAAAAATGCCTGCACCGGCGTCAAGCACGTCCGTAAAGAGAAGTGATCACTAGTGACGCTCCAGTCTTTTCCTTCCGAAGAATTTCTACAATCTTGAAAATAAATCAAGAATTATCTGTCTTGTTTGCATTGAACATTCAGACGCTATTCACGTGTGATCTGACAAGCGAGGTACGAGCAAACTGGATAATGCAACCATGACCTCAGAGATAAGAAAGAGTCAATCCTGCATAGGAAACAGAAACCTCCCTTAAATACCTTAGAGAATTCAAACAATATTTGTTCGGATATACAAAATATCCGTGACAAAGTTTAACATACATAGATCCTTCTTATCTGTTGACATAAAATTAAATGCGCTAACAGAGGTCAGTTTTTATGAACGCATAGGAAAATACACATATAGATATGGGTATCCTGATATTCGAAAATTTGCTTTCTAATAGGACCATAAATAAGCATCAAGAGATAAATAAACGTAGTCTTGAGTTGGCAACCCGACTAAGCAACAGATCACCATTTTTTCAGGTAGCGCTGTGCTCAATCAGTTGCGATTGCAGGCATTTAGCCAAGGCGGTCCAACAGGACCTGTTCGTTGTCAACTTCGTCGGCACAAATCCAACCGAAAACCTCGTACTCCATTTACAACGCAACAACTTTTAACGCTGGAGAGGAAGTTTCGCGCCAAGCAATACCTGTCTATCGCGGAACGAGCAGAGTTTGCTAATGAACTTAAATTGACAGAAACCCAGGTATATATCCGCAATACGAGACACTGATACGTTCATTCACTTTGCCATACGTACATACAGGGTGCGTCAGAAGTTCGGAGTCTACTGTTAGGGGACCTTTGCTCTGTTCTGTGGACACCCGCAGTACGTTGTACTGAATACAGCATCTTCGTAATTTTAACTCACTATGCGAGAGCAGCAGTCAAATTTTCGTCTTATTTCCAGGTAAAGATCTGGTTCCAAAATCGACGTGCCAAAGAAAAACGCCTCAAAGAGGCCGAGGACGAAAAGAGACGGATGTCCCTCAGGCAGCAAGCACCCCAAGGAGCGCAACATTTAGCTGAACAGTTACTACCATTGACGTTGCAACTTCAAGGTTCTACAACACCGCATTCGAACACAGCCAGTCCTAATTTGCCGAACAATTTCGCCCAGTGGAGCACCTCTTCCCTCCTTCCAAAGGAGGAGAAACCTACTGTATCATAGATAGATGATAAACACAAATCAAGCAACTAGGGTAAAGTAGTTGGGATTTGATTTTAGCCTATTTATCTCGTAAAGTAAGCTTGTGCATCTAAGAAACACCTGCAACCTCCACAAAAAGCACCAAACACCTGTACGTTGCACGGATCACAAAAAACATTGAAGCTGGGCTCATTGTTAACCGGCATATTTTTTTTTTGTAAATTATCCTTAGACGTAAATTGGTTTGCTCCGAACTTATCTTTGCTTCTGTTGGGCAAAGCGCACACGATTAATATTAACTTGTATGCAATAACATCGATTCATGTGTACCCCATATATTTGATTTACGCATGACGTTTTTGAATTCGGAGGATAGATACCGTCCTGAGGTATGCTAGGGATATATGGTTAATGGATTATCGTGCTTTCACCATAATATATATATATACACATATCACTGTTAACCGAGGCCTGTACCGTAAATTTTTGCTAATACAACGTAGGCCGAGGTTGAGGAGCTTTACCACCAGTTGCCGTATTCATTGAACCACTGCGATCAGCGCCACAACTTCAACTGAATCACATCCAATGTAAAATACCTATGGTTAGAACCTGAGTTAATTAAACGATGGGCCATTAATCAGTACTTGATATTCACATCTACGACATAGACGTACAATCACATTGAAGTCGAATACATGAATCTTTTTGTACGGTTAGTGACAAGAACTCGAAATATAGAGACCTATTACGCGTATTATAATGGCCGCATCATTTGTGAATAGCTAATCACGATGGATATAGTCGTCATCAAATAAAAAAACTTTCCGTGATGCACTCGGTTCTTACGTTGCATATTCACATTAATGTTCCAAAAATCACCGACATCGATATGTTGTTAAAAGCTTCGATGGGTGACAAAAGTCTGGGGCTGGCTTACGAATGTGATTTCGTGAAAACGCAACACACGCCTTCTTTCGTCGTCGGTTGGAAACAATGATACATATAATCTCCGACTAAAATTCGATAGAGCTGGCGTAGTACGTGTCTAGATTTTTAAAACTGTCCTGTGAATCCCGCGCATAGTCAAACACAATGAATAGAAAGATAGGGTGCCACTTAAGCTACCCGCATTAGGCCTATTAATTTGGTTTTCGTGTCCATTGAGGCGTACGCGGAGTAAATAAATGGCGGACCATTTATTGAGTCTTGTCTACATAGAGGCGTAACTGAGTTGTGTGATTACGAAAATAGATGAGCTTCCAGTATACTCGATATCTCTCATCATTACCTGGATGACAGGTTTTTAACGCATGCTGGTAGGCTGGAGAAAATTAGTAAACAAACATATGGAACTTGTGAAACACATGTAGGTACAGCCTGTAAAACACATGTAGGTACAGCCTTGTAAAATACAGGCTGTACCTACATGTGTGTAAAAGGCAATATAAGCTGGACTAAAATATCTATTTGAGTATATGGAGGTGTTATTATAGGATATCAATAGCTTTGTTGTTGTTGTTGCTATTGTTGTTGTAAAGTGATCTTCTCTCCACGTTATAGTGAAGAGTTCAAAAAGCTGAAATGCAGCTTAAAATTTAAAAAAATACAGATATTTGAAGTTAATATTCATACCTGTTTGAAGGGAACACTGTCCTGAAGGCATATAGGTCTGCAGTTTTATTACCTTGGGTTTGCTCCAATAAATTTCTGGTGAAAGAAATAGGTTATAATTTTGTGTTAAAACGTGCTCCCCTATGTCGACACCATAGTAAGTTCTGATCTGTGTTTAATTTTAACATGTTTTTTTTTATTTCTCCAATCTATTTAAAGGCGATAACAGTAAAAGAATTAGCTAAGCCTCGGCTGCCACGCAATGGCAACAACTTGTCCGAAAAATAGATTTATGCATTTGGGTTGACCAACGATTGGATGAAGATGGTACACGTCGGAAATTGCGAATATTTTTGAGCTAGATTAGCTAAAACGTGTTCTTCTCTGATAACTTATAATTAGCTCTTTTACTGATAGCTTTCTACAAGAAAAGGAGAAGTCTAGTTGAGGCCTCATGGACGGAAATATCTGCAGTAATGCAAAGTTTTCAAATCATTGTTTATCAATAATGTCTTGTAGTGTTGGATCAATTAGGCGTTACAAAAAAGATATAAGCATTCTCAACTTAACTACAAACTTACCGTCTCTACATAATATTCAGTAATTGCCAAAAACCGTCCAGCCCGCTGTCACTCTTCCCGTGTGCTGAATGATCTGTCTTCTACTCAGGACTATTGTCTTGTTCGTTATTTGCTACTTATTACATCTACATGTTGCGTAACACATAAATCAACCAGCAAGCCTGTCAAATTCAATTATATTCAGAATTTTTCGGATGAAGACGGTTAATTGATTTTTCTAAGTCAATACGAGCTTGCCTCTATATGCGTAGAACCATTAATTGAGGACAATCGAACCGCGTTTACTTTTCATTAGAGTTGAACCATTGCTTGCACATTACATATTTATAGCGAAAAAAACTTGAACAAGCATGAAAGAGATTCATTAAAAGTAACGTTTGGTGTACTATATATACAGGAACACTGCATATTAGGGGCATAAAAATATACCTACGAATTAAGCCCTTACATACATTATGCCTGTTTCACATATTTCACCTGACATGAGTAGGCTAGGAAGACGAAAATAGTCGATCTTTCGTGATTTTATTTTGCAACGACCAAGTTATGCTTCCACCCGATAAACCTGTAATATCTGATCAATATTACACGTACACCTCTGATAGAAATTCAGTATGGCCGTAATACGAAAAAAAACGATTATCACATTTAATCAATAAGTTCATTTTAGTGTAACGGAATAATTAATTACCTATATAGTAAAACTAATAGGGCACAAACATTAATTTTTGTCAAAATTAAAGCTAATCATTATTTAGGTTTTGGCTCCCTTTTTCTAGGGGTGGAGGTGAGAAACGGGCTTATCGATCGGCAAACCTATACACCGATTGTTGGAAATAACCGTGAATTAAGTTCTGGTCATAGCCTCACCGTTGCGTAGTAAAGTAAAAAGCTTAGATGTTTTTGCCGAACGTACCGATATTATTTTTAAGGTGGCTTAGGGTATTTCGTCATAAGCACACGCCTGGCTAGCTCATGGGCATTGTTACAGGATTAAAAAAAATATTGCTGTATTTGTCTTTCATCGAAGGATATTCTATAAGTTCTCCTTGGGTATTAATTTCCACTTCTTCTGTTGTTCCTTCCATATCAAGTGAAAGCAAATCCTCCGGTTCGGCTACAGAAACAAAGAACATCTTGAAGTTTTGGAATTAACAAAGAAGAATATTAGACTTCCCTAAAAAGGCACAATCAATGCATAGTTCGTATCACAATCAAGATTTTCAGGTTTCGTAAACGTGTGTATAAGGGCATTTCTTCCTGCTTGCAAACTTCTTGTATATGCTGAACAGCGTACTTGAGTTAAATACAATATGCAACACCATATTGCCGTTGCATTCAATTATTTAATAATTAGTGTGCTATTATCGAATACGGAGATAAAATGCATGATTGAAGGAATTTCTAGGCTCCTTTTTGTCTAAAAAATAGTGTATATTTAGAACTAGAATCAATGATGAATTCACTGGACTGACCCCGGATGGTCCTACTGAATGGTCCTACGTGTTGTTTTCCTAGGTGAGCTAACCTCGAGATCCGACTGTGTTACGCTAGACATCGCCGATTAGAGCGCAGAAAATCTAGAATAGAACATCTTAGGGCTTGCTGACCACATATGGCATACTAACTGATCTTATCAAGCGATATCTAAAACCAAACGGTGAAAACAGAGTATAGGAAACAGAGTATAGGAGGAGTCTAAATGAAAAGGTGCTGGAACCTTTCAACACATGGGGGTCAGTTGAATGTCACGCGATGATCGAGAATTGAAAACTTAGGGAAGCAAAGCATGGTCAAGGAGAGCACAGTAATAAATGCGCATAGGCAGCAAAGCCATTTACACCTCTGTATGCTGAGACCTGTATCCTGCGGAAAGGCAATTGCAATTTGTCTCCAGTTCAGGGACTCTATTTTCCATAATCTATGCAAAAACTCGTCGTGAAGCGTAAGCAACAACAGAGTTATGAAGAATGCAGAGGCACGCTCGATAAAGAGAATCAGCTAAAGACATGTAGCATCTCTAGGGATTGCCAATCTTCTTTAGTGTAGCAGTACGAAACGGCTATACGAATAAACTCCGGTGCTATGATAGGTCACGCAAGTGTTTTGCCTCGAAAACGACCGTACTCTATATCGTGGCAACATTCACTAAAAGAAATATTCGACTCTGATGATGGAATTAAGGCTTACGTGTGCCTCCTATGAATATTAAGCCTCAAACAGGATTTTTTCTGCGGAATGTAACCGCTGTAGCTCGGGAAGTCTGATATCGAATTGGTTAAAAAAAAGTACATACATTGTACATAAGAAAGACATATCAATATTAAGAATCACTGTTAACACTTAGCTATTGAATTTTATGTATAATGAAGTACCCTAACGAGAATGGCTTACATATGTCGTTCGTCATTTATCTCTTAGTAAAAGGAGGCTGCATGTTAATAATTTGATTGCCCGGAGACGTGACTAGACAAGTATGCTGAATAAATATACACAAAATAAAAATACCCGTAATTTATCCGTTATCAGCTTCTAGCAGACATCGTCCTTTTGATAACTAATATGATTCTTGGAATATGAGTCACTACTTTTGTTGATATAAAGCATTATAAGGATTTTTAACAATGGAATAAGCCAGGAAAACGTTTGCTAAACCGAACTTATTAAATTCAGAAATGATCTCTTCGACCCCTCGCCAACAGCAGGCATACTCTCGGTTTCCGTGCAATAGGGGTGTAGCAATTTCTAGAAGCGTTTACCAAATTGAATTATGTATGACTAATGAATGGTGTAAGAGCTTGAAGGTAACTGTGTGTATTACATCATTGCACATTACCTCAGCATTGTACGACATCCCGAATGAAGAACTGTAGTAGTACCGCTGTATAAAGGTACATGTATGCCGCCTTTTTTTCTATGAAACTCTTTAAACAAGAACATGCCAATGGATTTAATCGAAGTGTGACTTTTGTTTCACACTGCCAGCTTCTCAGTTCGTATCACACATTTCAACCGGAAGATACTTAAATTTTAAAACGGGTTATATCTTTCGTAAAATTCCTGCTTCATCTGACAAAGGTAAATGACAACCCCCGAGTATGTTTTATGGCATTTTCACAATTCAAAACATGTTTTGCAGGATTTGGCTATTCTTTAGGTTGTGCGTTTTCATGACGAAGCATACCGGACTGATATAACAGCTTATTAAAAACGTCAGTAGCTTACTGTTTTTCAACCAATCCTTACGCCTTTGTTGAAGACCAACGATGTCTCCGGCTCATTTGCTGCTGGACCCCAATGTGAATAGGCAAGAACCGACAGAAGCTGGAAACGTGTGCTCCTATATGATTTAGGTTATACGATATAGAAGCATTAGTTGACCCACAAGTGCTTCACAAACAATTTGACACATCTAAAGTGGGCCAAAATTCGATCGGCTGTTTGCTGTAGCATGCATGCGTTCATCCTCTGCTCTTGGCATCGAAAGGAAACCAGTATTTTCTAGAACACAATTAAACATTTGTTATGGTGGAAAACAACACGTGCTTTCCGTATTTTGAGCGAAAATAAACTATATTGCAATCTCTTCGACTTCAAAAGACTCGTCCATATTAAAAAACTTCCTTTTTGTCTAAAATTGACGATTTGTGTTCAAGGAAACCGGAAGATCTTCCTCTGTAGAGTTTAAATCTTAAACTAGAGAATTAATGAGAAATGGCCTTGAAGTTCATTTTTATAGCCCTGGACTTTTAAGGCAGAAATCAACGGCCGTTTTGAAGCAGAACATTCTGATTGTCAACTAGGTCTGTTACCTAGATAAGTTCAAACAATTAGTCTTCTTTATGTTTTTCGCTCTTTCGATCGTTTTAAACTTTTACATTTTGCGACTTTTAGTCTCCTATTAGCTCAAAAATGAATTCCACTATAATTTTGTGTATGTAGCACATTTAATCGACACTTTCACGACTTTATACCTATTACTATCGCTCAAGTCTCCCACTACCTGTGAATATGCGTTTCGCCCTTTATATGCACCTATATCGCTTCAGGTACGGTTCCTATTTAAATGTTGTTTGCGAACTGAAGAGTAAACATTTTAAACATGACTAGTGAGTAGTTTAGGCTAAACTGTAATCGTGGTAAATAGTGATTATATAGAATAAGACCAACCGGAATAACACTTCTAGCACATGCAAAAATATTTCCTTAAAATATTTAGCCTTGTTTAGACACAATTTTAAAAACAATTCAAAGAGAAGTTCCCACTTGGGGTGAGTATTCTGTATATATAAATACACTATTCTTACACAAAAGTTCCTTCATCTACGTTACAGTTTATGAATAATCGGATCTATTGTTTAGATGGCACATACGACATAAAAGTGGTTCGGTTTAGTTTTGACGATATTGGCAAAACTGTTCTTGATTATATATCTGATTTAATCAAATTATTGGAGCTCATATGGATATTTCAATTTTAACATAACTTCGTAACTTCGAATGATTACTCTATGACACTATGGGAACAATTCTATCTAACCCAATGCAATCTAGTTTGATTGCATTAGCAAGGTTCGATAAGAAAAAAAACTATAAAAGTTTGCTTTAATGGTAAAGTCAGTCATGTTAAGGCTATAAAAGTTTGCTTTAATGGTAAAGTCAGTCATGTTAAGGC
>NW_019211460.1:23495864-23546907 GCF_002443255.2 Varroa destructor
TAAACTTCACCAAAAGACAAAAAGCTTTGTTATTGTTCCTCTAATTTCCACATAGCCAATTCGCGGTCGTAGAATGAACATGACAAAACGGTTCTTCCATCCCACCAATCTATTCCGTAGCACATTGATTCATGTCCAGTAAAATGCTGCTTAATTGACCAGGTCTCTTTGTGACAGTCTACGACGAAAGCTCCGGCGTGCATTGCTGCCACAGCTAGAAGCCGGGACTGAGTCGGGTTAGTTTTTATACGCCAGACCCCACCCCCAGTATGGACTTCTTGTATTGAATTTTGAATCATCCGTAGATCGAACTGATAGAGTTTATCCTCGTACGTTCCTACTAGAAGATGCCCTTCATTCCACGGATCAGCTTCAATCGTCGTAACGCCGCTTTCAAAACGTCGAATCACTCGCGAACCACCGTCTGAAGTCGTTGTTTGCCTAAGTTTAGAGTCGTCTCCGCCTGTATAAATGACCTGTCCATTGTGCAAAACAGCCCAGATTTCTAATTGGCTCACAGCGTGTTCTTTAATAAAGACAAGCGAACTCGCTACATTAGTCAGCTTGTACTCATGAAGTATACCGGAGCTAAAAGTCGCTGCGATATTAGGCTCAAGGTTGCTTAAACTAACTGGGCTCCATGACACCGAAAGGGCTAAGCTTTTATTATTCGACTGCTGTAATCCTAATGTAGCTTTATCTTGTATTTTTACTTGATTATCATGAGTAACATATCCCAGTCGAATGGTTCCGTCGGCTAAAGCTGCAGCGAAACATTCGTTTCCATCATCTATCGTTACTGGCTGGTCTTTTCTAAACTTAACGTCGAGAACGCCAGCAGGAGCCTCACAGGTCGTTACCAACTGGAACTTATTACCGTTTGAGGTAAACAGCGAAAGCGAGCCTAACCTGATTTGCTCGGCCCTATCCTGAAGTTCGTACGTGCCAACTAGAAACCGTTTACAATCACTGCACATAGCGATTGTGTCGCAATTAGCATGCATCCTTAGACGATCTAGAAGTATAGCCATAGCGTAGCTGTAAAGTGGCGTTGATGCGGATAATTTCCGGAGAAAGTGGGTCGAGGGTGAAGGATTCGATTATATTAAAGCGATCTGTATTTGATAAAGGAAGAAAAATTAATTATGCTAGCGGCATCTCAGATTTAACGGGCGCGCTCGTTCCTCCACCATCAGCTGTTCCGCTCACAGAAGAATGCTTATGGTGTGTTCTGTCAAGGGAACACTCAGTCAGCAGCGCGGGCTCTTTTGAACAACCGTACTGCATTATGTTGTACTTAAGGACATAGGCCCCTGCTAAATTTCGCGAATATAATTTAAGTAGGTGTTAAATAAAAAAAAAAACTAATACAGGCTTGTTTAAATGAAACTCCAATTATCGCAGTGACTGTTTACTGTAGGCCTTTCTTGCTTGACTGCTGCTTCATGGTGGGGTTGTAGGCGATGAAGATTTTTGGCCCTCGGAGAATGATGTCTTTTTAAAATAAGCATTTACTGTACTTCCTTTTAGAAAACTTCCGACTAACCTACTTTGAAACGAAACTAACATACTGGCTTTAATAAAATGAAGCATAAAGGTTACGGAATATACGGAAAAAATCTATATCAACCGTAACAACTTTCATATTTGAAAAAAAAAACAGAAATAAGAAGTTCGTGATATAAAAATCTAAGGGATCCTTATAGCCGCTTGTAGTACAAGGAGGGTTTTCTGCCTCGACTACTATTTGGCAAAGGTACGGAGTTTTAAATAAAATCTGTAGAATAGGCCTGCGTTACTACTCTTTTTTTTTACTCTTTTTTGGGCATTCCCGGTTTAATAGTAATCTATATTATAACTATTAAATAATAAATTTGGTAGTTATTTACAAGCAAAGCCTATTGAAAAAATAGCGATATCAATTTTTTGCTAGTCTAAAAAATAATGTTTAATGAATATTCTTACTATGTAAACGGTGCCTGCCATTTATAGTTGTTCCAGCTATATTATTTGCTTAAGTTACAGCGGTCACGCGGATAATATTAAAAATATAATTTAAATTCCGGCGCGACCCCTAGTATGAAGTCTCTTTTAATGAGTAAAACCAGTACTCATTGACTTCTCTAGAAATAACATTGTAAATTTTCTAGTTGACAATTCTTTTAACCAAAAATATGTATCGAAAAAGCTTAGCATCTGTTGAAAATTATATCGCACTGAAGTGTAGGTCAGAATATATTCAGCTTATATTTGCTGTGAAGCAGTCAGATTGGGATGTATGCTATACTGGCAATGTTTTTTGCTCAAATCCCTACATACGTCGTACCAAAATATATACTATTTGCATTAATAACAGAAACCTGTTAAACGTTATAATGTACACTTTATTTAACAGATGCAGTTTAACTGTATCAATAATATTGCACGCATCGGGATAACAAGATAGTCGGATAGCAAGTTCTTCCTTTATTACTATATACAGTGGATTTGGCTGGGGCGTTATTTGAATTGCACACAGCGCTTGGGAGGGACGTGCGAAACGCATGGAATAACCTCACAAGCCATGTGTTACACTTCTCTTAATAATACAACTGATTCTGTATGCGTGAATGCGTGGACAAATTGTAAACAGCTATCTAAAACAAGTAACTAACCAGTTAAAATGTTTATGAAACCTGTACCAGAAATAATTGTGGATATAACTAAAGGCGGCTAATGCACACCAACCCTAATTGGTTGTAAAAGAAACTAGATTTCAATGCACTAGGCAATGCATTAGTATTACGTTCAGCTGTCGAAAAGCACAAATTATAGATATTAGCTTTATTGTATGAGAAAATATATGAAGGTGTGAAAATAATCAATACTTTGACACTTGTCTATATAAAAGTACCTACACGCCAACTTGCTTTTACATTCACACTCACGAACACCAAACCATTTTTGTCGACACTCGTATTTTCGTAGAAGTGCATGTCTGTTTCCAATTATTGCTACATAAGAGAAGATATTGCTTTATAAGAGACAGGTAAGGAGAAGAAAACCCTAATAGACGAATGCTCATCACAGGGACCAAGCTACTGCAGACACAGTATGATTATGTTAAGCTCATTTAAACAATATCATCTAAATTTTTGTATTCCATTGAAGTTTACTGTTGTGTATCGGTACGAGCGAATGTCAATTACGGTTATAATCGTGTAACCTAGTTCCCCTTGATAATAGAAATATATTTATGAAAGGTCTCTACTATGGTTAATAAGCTCTGGTCACCCTCGTATTGGAAGTTGCCACATTCATTTTTCGAAAGTATGTCTACAACAGTTGCAGCCACTGCGCGTTTGACTATACAATAGTGCGGCTTCCATTTAGTGTATCTGCAGAACCGTACGGAGCAGACAGTCGCATAAAAATATAAAGTACATAGGTATATAGGAGCAGCTTATGAGCTTACACGTGTAAGCGTATTCTAACGAGTGTGCTGTTCAACATTGGTTTTTGCCGGTGTTTTACGCGCCAAGACCGGAAAAACGAGCCACATAGATAATCTTCAACGATGATTAATTCAAGAAGCATTTGGACATATATAAGATTGTTATAAATTCTAATTTGGCTGATTAAAATAAAATGTGGTAAGAGGTTTCATAGCGATGTGCCGAAGTCGACGACAAGTGGTTCACTTGACTCCACCTGAATATCGACGAGAGCTTGGTTCAGTAACGATGCAATATCGTCTACTTGACGAAATTCCTGATCGCTCATAGCCGGCCAATACAGCACCTTCGAGAGATCCGCTTCCTTAATTAAAAAGAAACCCGACAGGACAACAGCAGAACTATCAACATTTTGTCGTATGACTTATTCGTATATTAGTGACGATAAGTTGTGAATGCGCAGAACAGGAATATTTGTCAAACCTACTAAATAGCTTCAATAGCTAATTTTATAATTTATACCTGTAATAAGCATAGCCGGGCTTTCTTCTGGTAGGGGGTGCGAGAAAGCAATTGATCCACTTTATAGTGGTATTGTCGACCCCGTTGGGTTGTTTCCGAACTATCCATGTAGTGTCCAAGTGATGGGATGTTTATTACATGTCTGTAGCGAAAAAAGAAATATGTAACCACCGTAAAATAGGAGAAAAACCAATTTTATGAAGGTTCACAATATGTGCGAAAATTAAGCTCAGCTAGGTCCACAATTTAATCGTAATCAAACACTTATATATTTCTAACGAACGAGTGCTAAGCTCACTGTGTTATTATTCTTTTAAATATTAGAATATTAGAATTAAAATTATTATTTTCTTCATTTATATCTTTATATATATCGATGCAAATTTCCGACGTAGCACGTATTTTTCTTACGAACAATAATCTACCAATATTCGTTATTGTTAAGAGTGAAAAAAAAAATGAAGCTCGCTTACGCCATCGTATTTTGAAGGATTCGGTTCAGCTCACTCGATTCCTCGTCTTCAATTTTATTCGTCGATCCGTAGCTTTCACTGAAGATTAAGTATGAACTTATGTTAAACTTTAGAAGTATGGCTAAATGGCGCAAACCTAATCGAGTGCGAAACATCCTATGTTCATAATAAAATATATACAATGTTTTATGACGTATATCTAATTTTTTACAATGTACGTATCATGATCAGTGTACTCTAAATACCTGCATTTCGTTTATTCGTAAAGTCCACCACCAAAGTCCACCACATAAATTTATTGATTATTTATCAAATTTTGAATTGTGTGTGTTAGTGTATATAATGTTTTGAGACAAGGTATGCTCTTGCAATTTAAGTCAAACAGTGTAATATAAATCTTGTAACTTTTGCAGTTTTAATAAATTTTGTAAATTTGTGGACAGTCATTGTAATAAAGCCACAATAACAGGATAATTGCCACAATATTAAGATATTATTGTTATTATTTTGTCCCTTTTCAGCCTTCTTCTATGCGTTAATATGGCGTTATAACCTTGTAATAGGCGTAAGGAAGGTACCTGTGTACGATGCTGTCATTCTAGGTTGGTCTGATAGTTTTCAAGAATCACTTACTGGTATGACTGTTGGATCGATCCGGATGATACAGGATTTGGCAAAAGTCCCCGCGTATCGAAGTTTTCTCCCTATAGGAAACAATAAAAGAAAATCCAGAAGTAATATCCTACTGCATAGTTTAACTAAACAGTAATTTTTGTACAATACAACGTATGTATGCAATAATCACATATAGTTTTGTACATCCAGACTAGTACATATCCAGAAATTTTTATTACAAATTTACTAATATATTTATAAAGGTAGTAAAAATCATCTTTACTTACTCAGCAAATAAAGTCAATTGATAAAAAATGATTAGCTTTATGAAAATAGTTCATTTTGATTTATTACAGAACTAAATAATGGAGCTGAATTTCTTCTGAAACATTCTCTAAAGTTGCAAACACTTTCATTCAACTATTGTAAATGGCAGTTACTCTAAAAATGAAAGCTTGTCATTCATTTTATCGGAAGCGATGTTTACGGCACATACTCCAAAATAATCGAGTGTAGCTATGGAAAACCTTGTATTAAAGCAATATTATCTGCGCAGGTGGGTGGACACGCTTAGTAAAACGATGGTTTAGTTCTGCTGCCAAGCATGGTGCGATCTTCTTAGGAGCGGTATTTACTGGCACACTTGGAAACAAACCGCAAAATATCCCATTGATGGTCTGGTTTCGTGAGCAAAATTTTGGTCAGGAGAAATTGAAACCTTCACCTTTGCCGATAGTACATAACCTGCTTTTAGAGCACCCGCATCGTCATTCTTAAAGAAAAAAGTCGGTCTGAAAATAGATTCGGCGCAGTGCAATTTTGTCTTTATACCGTAATTGTACGGCATTCTATGCTTTCATCTCTCTGGCATTTCTGCAGCTAAACCAAGTGCACACTTTTCCGAACGCCACTCGAAAAACGACTAAAATAATAAACTAAATAAAAGAGCAGGATGTAAGTAGGCCCATCTAGTTTGGGAGAAACCATAAAATGTTACGAAAGCAGGCCATAATAACGCTGATTTGGTCTTGAGGTTTGCGGAAATTGATTTTTTTCTTTTGTGGGCAACTCGAGCCAGCTGACCCACGGCTGGCCGTAACGATAAGATGACTTTCATATTTTAATCCTTCCTGTAACGGCTGTAATCTAGCACCCGCTGCAACAAGCTTTGTACTGTACAGTACAATGCGACTGGTCGACAATAGGATTCGCCCCGTCCTCTCCATGGGCCGATGATAGCGTTCAGTATCGCTGCTTCGAATGTTATTACTTACCTGAGCATCTTTATCTTCGCCACAGCAACAACAATTTCCCATTACGCTGCCTGTTTCGCTTGTCTCGCGGCGAATACGCCACTACATTTATTTCACAACGCACAATAGGCTAGCGAACACGTCCTAAGTTTGGCTTGGATTTAGCAACGCAGCATACGTACAAATGGATTTTTGGTTACGGAAACATTTACCGATACAGGTCACGGGGCCAGTTGAAAACAATCGAACCAACTCCCCGACCGATGAAAAAGGTGAGGGCGAACCAAAACAAACGTTACTAAATCCTGAACCGCTCTTCGCAGCAATGAACGTGAAGGATAAAGATTTTAAATAAATCGCGCGAATACTATCAGATCATACATGTGAAAAGTATAGCTTCATTACTACCTGATCATAGAATGTGTACATATTAGGTTTACTGTATATAAGAGCTAATACCTATTTGACGATTAAGCGTATAACCGCACATTAGACGATGAGCGTTTAATCGCCGGCAGCGTCGTCTGCTCAACAAATGGGTTCTTTGTTATGAGTTGGGTGAGGTGACCGTGTTCTGCACGTTTCTATGACATGCGGCGACTTCTACAAGTTTGTAGAGTTCTTTTACAGAGCTATCATCAAACGAAGTATCTCCATCGAACTGCAGGGTAAGATCAAGTTGAGTGCTTACAACGCATTCTAATCTGTTTTCAGGGCTGTCTTCTTTCTTGTACTTTTAAGCTAAACTGACCGCGCGAAGCTTGCGTACGCTTCAAACCGCGCAGGAATCTTCGAGATAGCCTGAGCCTGCCGGCAGCGATAGCGGCGGAATTTGGACGAAAGTGAACTATTCTGCCGTTAAAAAGGAACTGTATTTTGTTGACAACTTGCCTACAAATCTGTGCACGTACATCTGCGAGAAACAAACCGATTTAAGTGTGAGGATAGTTTATCTTCCAACTGGACACCTTCGTCTACCTTTGCGATGTCTTCAGCGGCTTTCCACGTTGTGAAGCTTACCCGAGCACCAGGAAATCGACTGCTTTGGAGTTTAGCTCGTCCGATTCAGGCACGGCCCGTTAGTTCTGTAATACCATCAAAGCAACAACCTTTTGAGCGAGGCCACATCAGATATTGTCCATCCTCACAGATTCTGCGTAGTGCATTTAGCACCGCAGCCCCAAGGGAAAACAGCCCTGAGGATGGCTATCATAATATTATTGGTGACAGCGAAAAAGCCACGGGTCCTGAAGGCGAAAAACATGAATTTCAAGCTGAAACTCGAATGCTGTTGGATATAGTTGCAAAAAGTCTATATTCCGACAAGGATATCTTTGTGCGCGAGCTTATTTCCAACGCTTCGGACGCACTCGAGAAGTTCAGGTATGAGCTAATTTCTTGTCTTGTTGGATACGTATGAAATTAACTATAGTGGCAATAATAAAACTGGTACGCTTTTAACAAATGCTTAAATGAGACGTATGAGGTGAATGAGTTTTGGCATACAACCACTTCGTTTTTGACATTCCCTAAAAAGTGACTTTCCTTGAAATGACTGTAAAATTATTTATGAAATTGATTATTTGGGACTATTCCAATTTCTAAATATGTGCGACGTAACGTGCAGGTACCTTCGATTGACGGAGCTAGCCGACGACAAAGTCGCTCAGGAGGCTCCCTTGGAGATACACATTGCCACCGATAAACATAGCCGAACGTTCACGATACAGGATACGGGTACGTTACTAATTGTGCTAATAATAAGTTGAAAAGAGGTAGAATGAAATTTAAGTTCAATTATATCTACACAAAATTCGTTTTTCATTAGGCCTATATAAGCTTATAAGGTAGTATGCTAAAATCAGTAATAAAATAATAAATTATTATATTTGAAATACGGCAATATACAGATTACCCATTTGACACGAGCTCTTGTTTGATTAAGGAAAAAATAAGCTCTTATTGAAAACGAACGATAATAGCGTACTATGGACGAACATCAATAGTGAAAAAAATAGGTGGATCCAACGCCGACACCAGCTCGAATAGTATTTTCAGCCCACTACTGAAGCGTTGACTTCTGTGTCAGGTATCGGCATGACTCGAGAGGAGATGATCGAATGTCTGGGAACAATTGCGCGATCCGGCTCTAAGCAATTCCTCAAGGAGAACGCAGGGAAGGCCAACACAGAGTCGATCATTGGTCAGTTTGGTGTAGGGTTCTACTCAGCTTTCATGGTGGCCGATAAAGTTGAAGTGTTTTCGAAGAGTCGTCGCGGTAACAAAGCATACAAATGGACTAGCGATGGCAGTGGCCAGTATGAGATTCAGAGCGCTGAAGGCGTACAGGAAGGCACAAAGATCGTTTTGCATCTTAAGGCCGACTCGAGAGAATTTGCTGATGAAGATAAGATTCGTGAAATTATTCGTAAGTTCAGCAACTTTGTAGGCAGTCCTATTTACTGCAATGGAAAAAAAGCTAACCAACTTCAGGCCGTGTGGCTTATGGACCCCAAAGAGGTGACGAAAGAAATGCACCGGGAATTTTTCAGGTAAAAACTGGAGATTCTATCGATAACTGTATTTTAGGGCACTGTCAGATATTTTGCACAAAAATACTTATTTGTAGATTACCGATTCTTCGTTCTATTAAAAGGTTAGAACGAATTTGTTCATCACCAAAATATACTCATAAGTAGTTAAGTTGATTTTTCA
The DNA here is from genome assembly GCF_002443255.2 of Varroa destructor. NCBI lineage: Eukaryota > Metazoa > Arthropoda > Arachnida > Mesostigmata > Varroidae > Varroa > Varroa destructor. The sequence goes on from NW_019211460.1 coordinate 23,504,877, forward strand.
AAAGGCGATCTGGGGTACCGCCACGGCGATTCCCAATAAAGCAATAGTAGGTATATTTTTAAACAGGCTGCATTTTTTACAGGTTTACCAGTGGATCAATGGACAGTCCACGATTCACGCTGCATTTTCGAACTGATCTTCCGTTGCAGCTAAGCGTGCTTCTCTATGTGCCTGACAGCAAACCTGGCCTCTTTGAAATGAGTCGAGATGCCGAGAGTGGCGTGGCCTTGTATTCCAGGTTAATCCAAAAAACTCTAGCTTAAGCCAGCAATTAACACTGACAACAAACAGAAAAAAATCATGAGAATTTTTTTTATATTTGTTGTATTAAACATAAGTAAGCGCATGCGATCTGCAAAGATCCCATTGTCTAGGGTTTCTGAAATTTTAGATGAACTAATTGTATGTACTATGTGGCGTTTCATACGGTCTGTCTTAATATTGTATTGACCTTGTTCAACGCATATTAGACACATTTTTCTTGTATTTGTTTTGCAGAAAAGTGCTAATTAAAGCACGCGCAGAAATTCTCCCTAAATGGCTCCGATTTGTAAAGGGCTGCGTTGACTCGGAGGATATTCCTTTGAATCTCTCCCGAGAACTTCTCCAGGACTCAGCCTTAATTCGCAAGATCCGCAGTCTGATTACAACTCGACTTATCCGACTTCTGCAAGACAACATGAAAAAAAATCCAGCCTCATATGAAGAATTTTACGCCAGCTACCAAGTGTTTTTAAAGGAGGGTATCCTTGCATCAAACGATCAGTCCGAAAAAGAGGACATTTCTAAACTGCTACAATTCGAAAGTTCGACGCTAGGGGCTGGCGAGAAGACCTCGCTATCAGATTATATCGGCCGTATGAAAGAAGGTCAGGTGGACATCTATTATCTAGCTGCGCCGAGTCGGCAACTTGCCGAAAACTCGCCATATTACGAGGCTGTAAAGAAGAAGGACGTCGAAGTTCTGTTTTGCTATCAACCGTACGATGAGCTTGTACTAGTTCAGTTACGCCACTTCAAGTCGAAATCAGTTATCTCGGTCGAGAAAGAAATGCGACGTGATGCAGAAGCCGAGCCTGTGATAACTGAAAACATGAAACAGCTATCAGATTGGCTAAAGTCTACGCTGGCCTCAAAAGTGCACAAGGTGAAGATCACGGGTCGCCTGAGCGAACATCCATGTCTCATATCCGTAGAGGAGATGGCTGCCGCGCGCCACTTTGTCAAGACGTCATTAGCACAATTTAGTGAAGAGGACCGATACAAATTGTTGGAGCCAACACTCGAGCTAAACCCGACTCATCCGATTATCTCGAAGCTTGCCACACTGAAAAATTCGAATCCGGATCTAGCCAAAAGCCTCGCCGAACAACTACTTAACAATGCAATGGTGTCTGCAGGTCTTGTGGATGATCCACGTACAGTGACGATGGGCCTTAACGCCCTACTTGTCAAATTGCTTGAGAAGCATTGAAGTCCTTGGCTTTCATTGATATTAAGATGATTTTGAATAGAAATATAAGTTCAATCACATTAAGCCATAGATATATACATGCAATTGTACAATACCGATGACAAATGATGCTTGTAGATGAGGCAACATGAATTATTGAAGATTCATTATTGTTAAAGACGGACGAGAATAGATATCCAGTTTTAGCTAAATTAAATTTTGTAGTATCATTATAATGCGAAGTAAATTGATTTGTTCTGAACCCGGAGGTCTTTACGGAGAAAAAAACGTTAGCACAAAGATGTATCTGCTTTTAGTACTAGCCATTATGTCTCGCTGCTTCTTAAAACATTGGTTCGCTGAACTTAAGATCATTCCTACTTTAATATGCCAGATGAACGACTTCAAAAAGGATATGATGAGTTTCTTGCGAAATAGACTTTAATATAGAATCCTATGATGGAGACTTTTCTGAGCCTGTAAATACGTCTTATTTGCTTGTCAAAAAAATAAATAAATTCTTACATGTACTATTTTGTGTTTTTATTTTAGGAGCCTGAAAAATGAGGAAAATTTCCGAAATCAGGGACCTGTCTTTGAAAAATCGTACGAGGTAATTTCTACATCTTGCTCAAATCATCTCTCGTTTGTTATTTAGTATGAAGGGGACGCGTGATTTCATGGCTGCTCATTCATCTGGTATATTCGATATTTTCCCCACGTTTCTACTATTGATTCAATTCGAATGTTATTTAAATTTGCTTACAGTTAATATGTTAAAGCAGCGCGTCTGTCATAGGTTAGTAACGGAACTTGGGCCAAGAGAATAAAGACACTCACACGTCCTGAACTGTGTAGATAGCCTCTTTCGGCCAAACGGTAGAGATTACAAAGATACACTAAGAAAACATCAGTCAATGCTTAAACTTTTAGCAGTATATTTTACGTTCAATGGGATTCATGACAAGTCACGAGTGACACAATTGTAGTTCTGTGTAAATAAACCTATTATTGTTGTATACCGTTAAATTCCTCATTTACCGAAAAATAAACTAGTATTTGTCATTCAGATAAAAAACATTTTCTGATTTGCTTAAAAAATTTGACTCAGACGTCACCTGAAAGAACGGTGTGGTCTTTTGATGAATGTAATTTCAAGTTTCAGTTCTTGAAACCATTTGTATGTACTTCATCTCCGTCTTCCATCTAACTAGTTAGCTCTCAGGTAACTACTAGCATTAATATGATCTAGAAAAAAGTAAACCGTAGGAGAAATAAAAATTTATCGTTGATAAAGTAGGAAAAAGACATCTAATTATTAGAAACTTGCTGGGTTGATATCAAATCATGTGCGTATTGGAAATATTTTGGTATCCATCTTTCTATTCTGTATCTTAGAATCCCAATTAGGGCGAAGCTAAATAAACACTAAAAATTAGTGGAATCAAGCTTATTGTTATACTTGTCTAAACATCGTGTAGAGTTAATCAAACTTCGTATCAGATTTACCCCTTTTTTCGGGTTCAAGTCAAGCCTTGACCGGTCGTTTCACTTTCTTGATAGCATGAATAACCAAAGTTGATTTGTTTCAACGACAACTCGACAGCTTGGGCAACGCATAGATCTCGACTTTCGGGCTCTAGCAAAACAACGTATGTGGGCAGAGTAGGGCTGAAATCGACCCGAACTAGATCTAGGACAAAAAGAGCTTGATATTGACGGGCATCACCAGCGAACATACATGATCCTCTATTGGACTATTGCAGGTAGACATGTCATTGTTCCCTCAGGAACGAATTCGAAATTTTGGGATTATTGCTCATATTGATCACGGCAAGAGCACACTAAGTGATCGTTTTCTAGAGTTCACCGGCACCATTGGAAAATCTGCTCAAAATAAACAGGTACGATTGTGAGAAGGTATTTTCTTAAGATAATGCCAACATGGACCTAGCCAGTTTTACTAAGACTATGATGCCACTATTACTTCAATGTCAAGGTATTAGATAAGCTGCAAGTTGAACGAGAACGTGGAATCACCGTCAAGGCTCAAAGTGCTTCTATGATATATCAGCGGAAAGGTCAAGCGTTTCTTCTCAACTTAATTGATACCCCGGTAAGTTCAGAATAGCTATTTATTTATATTCTTATTTCTTATATTCCAGCTAACTTCCTAGTTGCATAAACAAAAATACGCGATAGAAAACTACCGCCATGGATGTCATGAAAATAATGTGGTAATTGTTCTAAAAAATCTCTCTCCGGATTTTACTTATAATCCAAACAGTCTAAACGTAGCGCCTATGAATCATCAGTAACAGTAAGACTCCTTCAAATTTGAAACTCGATTTCTTGCAAAACCTTCCATGCTGTAGGGTCATGTTGATTTTACCTACGAGGTTCAGCGGTCCCTGTCTGCTTGCCAAGGTGTTTTGCTACTGGTCGACGCCAACCAGGGCGTGCAGGTACGATGCCTTTTAGTTAGTATTTCTAGTTTTAACACAGATACAGATATTACATTGTAGTCCTTCGAGCATATATTTCATAAAAGTATATCCTATAAGTTATATATATATATATATATATATAACTTTTTGCTAATATTCAACTAACGTACCCAAATTATATGAACTTCTAATTTTACCGTTTTCTAGATAATAGGGTTTATCTAATGTGTGTATGTGAATGCTACACAGGCACAAACGGTGGCGAATTTCAACCTGGCTTTCTGTGCTGAACTGGAGATAATACCCGTGTTAAACAAGATTGATTTGCCAAAGGCTAATGTGAACGGCGTAACTGAACAAATCCACAATCTATTTGGTTATGACAAAGAGGAAATTCTAAAAGTATCTGCCAAAACTGGGCAAGGAGTCGAAGATCTACTTAACGCTTTGATTGATAGAATACCACCGTGAGTACCCTTTACTTCCGCTCTGCTTTACTTTACTCCCCATTTGCGTTGTAATTTAAACTGAAGTATTTGCCAACTAAAATCTTTAAAAAACAAAAAAATATATGCATATCTTACTAATCAAAGTATTCTATTAAATTTATACATGGTTTGCATTCACCTTTTGCTACCGACCTTTTTATGCCACTTACTACGTTGCATACTGCCTATCATTCTCACACACATTTTTCAACACTAGATTTGTTTCCTCCGTCAACAAGTTTTCGCTTTTCTAACGTCAATGTGTGACACTATCAGTTCCCTTGCTACAATGTGCAATGTGTTTCCTAATACGCGACACCCTTAAGATTAACAAATAACAGAGAAGAAGTTTTTCCTTAGCTACACATGCGTATAGTGTATATATCGATAAATCATATCCATTTAACTTAACATCTAATGTAATAGTCCCATAGCTGTAGTGAGTAGCCAAAAAGACGAAAACATTATTAATAATAATAGTAATAAGCGGGGTTTCTTCTTTGTGAGACGAGCGATTCATAGGCCCAAAGGCAATCCATCAGCTCCATTTCGTGCACTACTTGTTGACAGCTGGTATGACAAATATCGGGGTGTTGTCATACTCATTATGGTACACGATGGCACTCTGAAGGTCGGCGATCAGTTCCGGTGCCACCACACCGATCAGGTTTACATCGTACGAGATGTCGGAATTATGCATCCTGACGAAACACCTACAAAGGAGCTGTAAGTAAAACCATTAAAATTTCACTGATTATAGGGCCGTTCTGATAATTTATTGAATCTAACTATTTTTATTTATTTATTGAGCGTGCAGCCGAGCCGGTCAAAGTGGGTATGTCGTAGCCAATATGCGAGTATCTACCGAGGCGAATATTGGGGATACGCTACATAGCACTACTGTGAAACCAGAAGACGTCGTCACGCTGCGATCCGCCGACCGGTCAAGGCCTATGGTTTTTGCTGGTTAGTTATGTTATGCTACAAAATTTCTTTCTTTCCTCCAATGCTTTCTAATGTATATATATATATATATATATATATATATATATAAATTTAGAAAGCAGGAATCACTTCAAATGTCGCCAACGATAAACATTATAAAACTTCTGGAACCTGTTTTGTTTATACACAGACATCTAGTACTTGGGAAAGAAAGAAACATACGTTTTGCCAGAGGTAGCATCTTGAAGTGAAAGACTCATATGCGTGGATCTGTTTGGTTGATTTCATTTCAGGAATTTATCCAGAGGACCAGAGTAAGAACGTGGAGCTGCGAAATGCTATCGAGAGACTAGTTTTAAACGACAACTCTGTTACTGTTAATGTTGAAAGCAGTCCAGCACTAGGACAAGGCTGGAGACTAGGCTTCTTAGGTAAGTATTAATACTGTCTGTGTACTTAAACGATGCTGGCATAAGAGGCTACCAATTTTAAGGTTCGACGTTATTCCTTTGTAGTTCGTAGTATTGTGAAGTTATTTTCAGTAGTATTATTATGAAGTCGTATTTATCACCGTTAATGTGGCTGCGTTACATGCATGTAGCGTACTCCATGCATTTATGCGAAATCGGTTACAGATATTCCAGCGCTTATAGCACGTAGGAAGTGTATTCATATTAAGCCTTTCAGTATTCAGGAAGAAAGACTCTTAATATTCAAAAACACATCTCCCCTAAAAGTAAATAAATAAGCGTGCTTCACTAAAAAAAATAAAGATTGTTACCAAAAATGGCCATTGAGACATCTTACGCTCCAGAGGAACAAAATGCTGTAATAATCTGTAAATAAATCCATATTTGATATAGGTAAAGTTGCAGACTACAGTGCTTTTGTTGCTTTCTTTTTGCAGGGTTACTTCATATGGATGTTTTCTGTCAACGGCTGGATCAGGAGTTTGATGCTCAAGTGGTGGTGACCTCACCGAGTGTGTCATATAAGGCATCGTATTTTCCTGTATATTATCACTTTATAAAGAAATATGCAGGATTGAGAGAAAATATTCATCCATTTAAAAGCATTCGACAAGCTTTATAGTTTTTAGTATGGCACGAATGATCAAAGGCTTAATAAAGAGCTTTACTTTTAACTATTTAATCTTCAACGTTAGTTTTACGCTACCTCTCTACATGCATGTAATTGAAACACCGTTAAAAACTTTTACTACTAAGAAAAAAAATTTTTTTTTTTAAATCCAATGCTTATCCAAACATTTATAATGTATTTATACATTTTTAATTCGTTTGCTATGATGTAATGGTAATTAGTAATAACGCGAAACTAAATTTCTAGATACTATATACGTTCTATATGTATGAACTGGTAGACGGTTTAGAGAAGCTGATGAATTAGGTAGAAGGGTACGAATAAAAAAAATAGCATTTCTGTTCTAAGATTTATATTTGACCGTTGCCATCTTATTTTTACATTTTATACCAATATATGTCATCTTCTCAGGTGAAAATAAAAGGCGCGAAGAACATTAAAGCCTACGGAGGCGAAATGGTGGTTGTGAACAACCCTCTGCTGATGCCTGACCCGCTCATCATAGAGGAGTACTACGAACCAATGACCTTGGCTACAATTATCACTCCAGACATTTATCTTAGCGACGTCGTCAGTTTGTGTATGGTACGGAAAAATACTCTAGTGTAGTAATAGCAAGTTATAAATGTTTCGCAAGATTGGATACGTCTTTAACTGCGCGAAATTGCTTGCTAAAAAACCGTTTCTCGGACGTTTTATACAAGAGCTGCAATAGAGAATTTACAAAATATAGAAATCGACCTATTCCACTTAAAGTTGATCTCTGCAATTAGAATCTAAGTTTTTCTATGGTTAACCAAGTGACCCCGTCAAGCAGATACGTCTGGGGCAATCATATTCTATACAGTAAAATCATTATAATTTTCTTTATTCTTGTAAATCGAGTCATTGGCATAAGTGTGTCATTGGCTCGGCTTTAGCGCCTAGATAAAAGATGACAACATCAGATAAGTAATTGTTTCTGTTTTTCGTTCACTGTTATGTTTGTTGTTTCGATTGCCATAACCAGTCACGCCGGGGCTTGGAGAAAAGCAGTCAGAATATAGACCAAAATACGATCATGCTACAGGTGATGTTTCCACTAAACGAGATCATTGTTAATTTTTTCGATGAACTCAAATCTATTACCTCTGGTTATGCCAGCTTCGACTACGAAGAGACAGGTTACCTACCTTCGAATCTTAGCAAGGTTTGTAATGATGAAATAATTATTGGTCGGCCAAATATAGTGCGATGTGAGACATTTGAATTGCATAATTAGACGTAAAATGAAACTGCATTTCTCCATTTATATAAATTGTTACTGAATACTTTGGATGGTAAATGGAGCAAATCTGTAAGCGTACTCAGAACGCATATAATGCCTATAATTGTCTGAGGTACCTACAGGGTAGAGCAAAAGCAGGCTTGTAGCGAGGTTAGACATACTTCTAAATTTGAGACACATATAATTCTTAGGTTGGAAAAAAATTAGGCTTACAATTAAAGCAGCATCTGCTTTAACAGTAAACCTGTTCTTCTTCTTAACTAAGCGCCTGTTCTATGATTAATTTAAATCTCTGTCATATTTGTTCGTTAACACTCTCTCATTACATCGCATTGCTTCTTTTTTGTGTCCTCACCGCGGCAGCTGCAAATTCTCATTAATGGAAAACCGTGTGACGAATTCACTCAGATCGTTCATTCATCACGTGCAGAAAAGGTTGGCCGTTCGATGGTGACCCATCTAAAGAACAACATTCCTCAACAAATCTATGCGGTTGCCTTACAGGCTAGGGCTGAAGGAAAGATTCTGGCTAGGGATGACGTCAAAGCGTTACATAAAAACGTCACACAGAAGATTGTAAGTTGTCGTAGCTTTGGCACAATGATGATAGATTTTCCGTCTGCTGTTTCGGCCAGAACTCAAAAAGTCGTCGATTTTGCGACACTGTCTGGTGAATTAATATATAAACGCTTGATGTCGGCAAAAAACGAATAACGTATGGGGTATTTGCAACAGGTGGGGCTGACTCCAGGGGAAGAGTCTCTCGCTATCAGAAATTTAAAACAAATTGATCCTTATAAAACGAAATCAGAAAGTGATAGATGAGAAAGTCGCGTAGCGTTTAAGCTTCTTAGTGTAATCGAATGACCTCAGACGTCATTCTAAAATAAACAAGAGCAGCAACGTTGAGATGGGCTACAGCAGTTGAGCTTATAACTTGAATCCTGCACTGTTTAGAAAATGTGCATCCGATATCATCAAAAACACGCATTGCGATGTTGTTCATTCGTATCAAGCGTACTGTTTCAATGTCACTGTTTTGTAATCAAACCAGATAATCCAGCTAATGAGCTGACTAACCCTCGAGATTCTGCGCACGTTACGGCTCTATACAATTAAAGCTGTTTTTATGTTTTCTAGCTCAGATGAGGTTTAAGTAATACAAACCGAAGAGGAAGTTTTAGCTCCACACAAATGGTTGTAGGTCTTTCGCCATAATATTAGATTATTATTGTTATTTTTATTATTCTTCATTAAGTGACTTGAGATCAGATTAGAAACCACTCTTCTCCGCGCATACACGACTGTACTTTCTCACTCTAGACCGTAGCTCTTACATAAAAGAATATTTCACTGAACAGCATCTTTCATGCCATTCTTTGACAAACTTGCCATAATTCGACGTAACTTCGGTACCCGTAAACACTGTAAAAACATAAATTGTTGAGGTATTCAATTTATCTGTTTTATAACTTTATACTTTAAAGAAAAATCTTGCATCACACATTAGCTTTATTCTAGAAAATAAATATAATATAAAATATCAAAAAAAAAATAGGTCTTAGATTAAAAGATTTGCCACGGGGATGCCCAAAAGAGAGGCAAATTTTGCTAACAGTGAAAAGGCCAGATCGGCATCTGGCCTTCGTAATCCCGGACAAACTATAGAACTATATAGGCCCTCAAAAAAAACAGTGTAAGAGTGCATGTGTTCTGATATTCTGATAATTTAATAAGTTCTGATGCACATATCACACGCTCTTCTCATATCATTGCGAAAAATTGGCCTATACGGAGTAAATATACACATTTTAAAGAAATATTGATGAAAATAACTAGTTCATTGAGGTGAAACTGCGATAAGCGAAAGACTGTTTGCTACTATAAATTTGGAAATATTCAAGTTCCCCGCGAAGCCTTTATCTAAGTTCTTAAGAAGAAGAGAAACGACGAGTGTAGAGCTCTGAGCAGCTTCCTGCATGTGAGTGATCGGGATCATTTTCCTTTCAGAAATCTGGTTCTGATCGAACGCGCAAAATGAAATTGATTAGTGCCTACCGCGAAAAACAAAAGAATTTGCGTATGATCGGAAATATTCAAGTTCCCCGCGAAGCTTTCATCGAAGTTCTCAAACAGAGGAAATAGCTTGAGCTCCTTAATAAGAAATGCATTTTTATAATAAATAGCGCTAATAGTTGAGATTATTTTACTACATTTGCCGTCTTCTCTTTGCTTAGGTTGCACATCAACAATTAATCGGTTATAAGGAAAGGATCACCTAAATGTTACTCGAATCCTTTGCCTATATAGCAATTGCTATGATATCAGTATAACGTTGGCATGGCAGCACCCTCATGCTAGTGAAAATCCGGCTCCGACCAGAGATACTTGAGAATTAGTAATTTACGTTAGCCAGGTGATGAAATTACATAAAAATTCAATTTGAACTATGTTTTTGGTCATTTTCTGAAACCTTGCTTCCTTACTGCTCCTACAGCATTCAATAAAAGCATATAAATTTACTACTATCTCTATGAGACTAGCTCCTTTTGATCAGGCTTGGAGTAGAAAAATGATTCTGATGACTGAAGTCAGCGCAATTACTTTATTTACAGCTTTGAAAATCTATTAAGATAAATTCTATCATCTGCGCCTTTTAGTATGCTAAAGCTCAATTTTCGGTGTAAAAGACGCCCCGCAACTGCATTTTTTATCTGCTTGAGGGTTGTCCAGGATCCTGAATCCTGACCGGATCAATTCCTCCTCGTAATCGACCGTTGATCCTATACGCAGATATAAGTGTATGAAGAACATTAGATATACTGTAAATAACAAGTAAGACTTAGCGTAATTTGTTTAAAAAGCAATAAATGATCTAATGCTAAGCTTGAAAACGATTTGTTTCTATTTAAGCTTACTAGAATTCTAGTAAGCTATAGGTGGCTATAAAAGCACTATAGGTGCTCCACTCAAGGTATTTTGAAAGCTGTGGTTAACATTTCCACTCATCCCGCGGTTCGAAACGCCCCGAAATTATTCAGAAGAAAAATCGCATATACGTTTTTGATCTTCCTTTAACAGTCTACTACACGAAAGCTACTGTCTATTTCTAGGGTAAGAGAAAAAGGCTCGGTTAAAAATTACGAACAGCGCCCTGGATATATCTATTTTCTAAAATTAAGTAGTTCGGCTAAAATAGTTTTACTAACAATTGCGTCTAGGTGGTAGCTGAGTATGTTCACCTGCAAGTTGACGATAGGCTAGTTTCTTAACAAACAAAGGAAGAACTTCTTCTTATATGCATGTTCCTGCTAGACAGACATGACTTAATGGGGTTGCCGCCACACCTGAATATTCGTTTGTGGTTATTTTATGTTGTTCATGCGAGTAAGCTGTCCGAAAGTACACTCAGCCACATAACTATACAAATGTATATAACACCGCAGAATTCGATCTTAATATAGACAGTTCTTCTTAATATATTCTTAATATAGAAAGTTGTTCTTCAGCCCGACATGTATATAGCCTGGATGCGTAATAGCGGTCAATACTTGTTTCTTTGTTTTACATACATTGGTACCTACCTAGCTGAATTAGAGTTGAATTGAAGTTCCATACATCTAAACTTAGGAGGTTTAACTACAAAACTAACGAACCTTCGATGAAGCCAAAAGACATTTTATCGCAGATAACTTTTGCTCCATCACGTTCAAATACCAGATCGTCATCTTTCACTTCTTTATCTAGGGATAGTTTGTACTGGAAACCACTACAGCCTCCACCTTCGATAGTCACTCGAAGCATCTCGCCAGGATCTGCGGTTCGTCGCAACTTGTCAACACACGAGTCGCTCAGGATAAGTCCACCACCGGAATCATTCTGCAACACAGGCAGGAGGTAGTGATCAGGAGGCGAGCCCATAAAGAAAAATTTCGTTTTTTTTAACGAGATGGGAACATTTTCTTTCCATACGTACTTTTTAGTGTACGTCCGATAGTTTTTTTTTAATATTTTGCTTAATAATTACGTAAGGGGGAGCCATTAAATACCGAAGTGAATAGAACTCGAATGCATCACGTATATTTTTAGAGTAGAGGTCTTTTCCTCGGAAAATGTGTTTTTCTTAGCGGTGCAGCGAAATGTTACCTTCGAGCTTAGTACACGAGCATACATCGTACATCTGACTTCCTCTACTACAGGTGAGAAACAACTAGTTTATCTATCATCGTTTATGTATCTGCTGGGCGCTTATCTATCTAAATGAAAATAAGCACACATACACTGGATGTGCAGTAGTCCGTTTCATTATAAATTAAGGTATAAATATTTATTTACAGCTCTTTTCCCTTTGCTCCCTCCATCGTTGTTCACTTACATCATTCAATCCGTACCATTGTTATTTTCTGAGCTTTACCATTTTATTCATTTGTTTCTTTGTTTTTCCATTTTTGTCGTTATAACCAGCAGTCGCCCACTATACTCTCTCCGTGTTACTAGTCATGTCATACTCGTATTCTACAGATAGTACCAGCTCATTCTTCTTCTACAGAAACTGCGTACCAGTTCGCCATCTCTTCCGTCATTTTCAAGATACGCTTCCACGTGCGACTTTCTGTTCTCTTATTCGATTTCAGTCTTGCCAACACGTTCGTATTAGCTAGCCTTCTTACTTCCCCCCTTAATCTTGCACTCTCCCATCTATGTCCCTTCTTACTGCACAGTTACGTTAGTTTTACCCTTACCTACATTACATACACCTGAACGACACGCATGCTCAGCCCGCTGGGTCTCAATCTGTAAACGGGCAATTCCCAACAACAAACATACTAACATACTAACTAGGCATCCAGTCGTTCCTCAGCTCGCTCTTTTCCATCATTAGTTAACATGCTCAACTCGTTTCTTGGGCTCAACTCTCGTTGACAATGTCCCCTTTTTTGCATCTTGCATCGGGCCTATTTTCCTTAATCGTAATTTTTCCCATTACTCTACCCCATATGATGCTTTTCCTGTCCCGACATGACCGGTCAACGCAACCATAACTTAAGTCTAAATGCGTCCACCCCATTGAGGTAGTATCGAAACAACCTTTTATCACGTACAAAACCCAAATTCTCGTATAGGCGCAACGCAGGTTGATTTGTAATTTCGGTTTCCAAAACAACTTCATCAGCCCGATTAGCGACCATCGCTCGAATTGCTGTCAAGACAAGATTGGAGGCGATCTTCCGCTTGCGATAGTCCGCCTCGACGGCCAACATGGCGATATAGCCTCTCATCTGCACTCGGGAGTGCGCGCTGCCGCTTTGTTGACTGCCCCCAACAGCGTCCGCTGCCGCGGTCGAGTCGCGTTTCTTGTGCGCATCTAGCTTACACACGATTGCACCAACGCACTTATCACCGTCCATGGCAAGAAAACACAGCTTTGGCCAGTTGTGGATAAAGTACCGGTAAGTGTAGATCGAGTACGGCTCGGACAAGTCCTTTTGGAAGAGCTCCATCATCGCTGGCATCTGCAACTCGGATTCATACGCTATGTACGTAATACCGTCGACGCGGAACGGCATCGTAGGGTACGGCGGCGGAATACTTGTGGGACCATCATTGCCTGCTGTTAACGCTGTTGTCGACTCCGTCGTGGTGTCAGTAATGGTTGTGAAGGTTGTGCCATCGTTATGCGCCTGATGTTGTTGATGCTCTCGATGCTCGGCGAGTCCACTATTTGTTCGGCTAGTTGTCGGAGCACATGGCACCACAGCAGACTGGGGACGCAAGTTCACGCATTCTACCGATTTGGACTGAGAAGTAGCAGTGGCATTAGTAGTGGGCGTTTGCGGCGCTGTACGTTTACTCGTAGCCGCCAAGCTACAGCAATCGCTCACGTGATTGTTATGGGCATCGTTATAATAACAGCTATTGTGATGGTTTCCGCCGTTCAGGGTGGTCGCATCGAGGAGAGCGGAAAGCCCCTCCGTCGTACAGTCCCGAACGTCAATGCTTGTGGAAGTGTTGTTATTTTTCGTCGAACTACAGCTGCCGCCGCTGCTGCTGCTGTCTGACGACTGGGGTACACCGACTGGTACTGCGGCGCTGGCTACGGGTACGGTCTCCATCGCTGTTTTATGCCACACTTCGCTGTGTCGTCGCGTGTCGCGACTAGCTCTGCAACGACGCCGTTATTGCTAATACTATAAATATGCTGACTGGTTGATGCTAGTAACCACATCCTGACAAAGAGCATTGAATTTATTCTATTCGTATTAAAAAACCAGTGTTTAGCAACATTGTTACTACCAGCATTAGCGCCTAGCATTAATACTTTAAGCCCGGTCTAAACTGTTATACGACGATTCCCATATAAAAAGACAAACAGAACATATCGATATATACAAAAATATACGATCTGCTCATTGAAAACGCACTGAATCACCAATTAATACAATACTCCTTTCCTTTGTTATACTAACTGCACTCTAGAATTATTCAACTATGCGCAATGGAGGAGTAACGTCGCAACTGTCGTAACTTATTTGTCTGTTATTGGGTTACTGTTTTTATTATCATTGCACTGAGCCAAATTGAGGCGAGAGCAAAACTCCGAATCAAGCAGAGCCACTTATCGATACACTGAAAAAACACTTATCATGTCATGAGAATGGAGTCTTGGATACGCTAAATGATTTGGCTAAAATAATAAAGGAAGAAAGGTCCAAGAATCAAGGTGAAATAGCAACGCAGATTTAACCTATACCCTCTCATACTGCTTTATTCTACAAATCTAAATTGGTCAATGGACACACAGCAGATCTGATTCCGCTCAAATACGAGTTTTTCTAGATCAGAACAAAGCAGGTAAGTTTCAGGAATAGTGAGACGACTATCGCGTTTTATGCATCGCGTTTATCGCAGATTACTAAGTATTTCATATCAGAGATATGTTAAAATAAAGAACCAGCTTTGCATGAACGTCGCGTGGGAATGTGTTGCGAATACGTTGTGCTCTCTACATGTAAACTATTTCAACCGAATAAATTATTCTATAACATTTAATAGCATACTTGATCAGCGGTGTCACATGTTTCTGCCGCTAGGTCGTTTTCATAAATAGTTATAATGTGCATAATGACCAGAAACTTCAGTGTTATATTTTATCGGGAATAGCTACCTTATTTACATCTATGTGTGCTTTTTCGGGAATAGAAACACTATGACAGAGGTTCCACAGGGCAGGGGTTCCACTTAAAATCCGCAAAAAAATTCCCTTTATCCCTCGATCCTCGTATCTGAACGGCTCATTAAAGTGCGTTCTATTCACCAGTTAACACGTACCGAGCTGAAACTCCTCACGTTGATGGAAAATCGATATAATCTCTGCAGAAGGCGCAACATCCTCCAGAATCTATTTCACACAAGCATTTCCCTGGCAATCGCCATCTTGAGTGCGCGGAGTGCTGCTGCTGTGATGTTTATAAAACCAAAATATTCAACAATTGTTAGTTTGTTTCTCAGCCGTCGTTCGCACAAACCACATGTAACTAGCACCAATATAAGAAGTTCTCCCTCATATAAATGAGATCGTAATTTCGTTTTAGTGCTACGAAAATGCACACGTTGCACGAATGGCGCCAAATACGAAATTTCGTTGTATCCCATACAGCACACTCTACACGGAACAGCTGAGTGCTAGAGTTGCGGCATTTAGAAGGATTGGAGTAGGACAATAAAAAATACAAATCATATTGCCGGTACGGTAGACTGCGTACAGCCTTCCTTCTAATACAAAAGTTAACACTGCCGTAGCTTAAGTTTAAGAGCTGATTTTCGTTCACTTTACCGGTGGATAGCTATCGTCGGCTGCGTGTCGGTGTGTTATATTCGTAATAGTTTCTTACTATGTAAGAAAATATTTATTTATTCCTATTACTCGCTGGTGGTTTCCATGCTAACTTTAAAAATTTTGTGCCAGTGTCGACGGATGCCTGGCGTACGGGACCTCAGACTACTTCGCGTAGGCTGTCTAAGTACCCAGGCTACTGTCGAGTTGTCGAAGATTCGAAATATCGGTATTATCGCGCACATTGATGCCGGCAAGACGACAACGACCGAGCGAATGCTCTACTATTCAGGTTTCACCCAGACAATGGGCGAAGTTCATGATGGCGATACCGTCACGGATTATATGCCACAGGAACGCGAACGTGGGATCACGATAACCGCGGCGACTATCACGTTTCCTTGGAAGGGTCACGCCATTAATTTGATCGATACACCTGGACATGTAGATTTCACCGTCGAGGTCGAACGAAGCCTCCGCGTTCTCGATGGGGCCGTCACAATACTCGATGCGTCGGCTGGGGTTGAAGCCCAAACTATGACCGTATGGCGTCAGGCAGATTACTACCGCTTACCTAGGCTTATCTATCTAAACAAAATGGACAAAGATCGTGCCGATTTTAACGCGTGTTTATGCGACATTGAGCAGAAGCTTCGTATTCGACCATTGATTTGCCAACTACCAGTAATCAATCCTAACACTGGTCACTTTTGCGGTATGTTTGATCTTGTAAGGATGCAGGAATTCGTGTGGGACCCCAATGATGCATCGAAAGGCTCCAGATTTCAGACAATACCTGGCGAATATTCACAGATGCTAAATAATGCTCTAGCAATGAGATCTAAACTTATTGAAGACCTGGGTGCCATTGATGATGCGTTTGCGGAGCGCTTCGTGTTATCCAGTGCTGAGCCTACAGCAGCCGACATTAAGGATGCAATCAGAAAGGCAACGAGATGCAAAGCTGTCATTCCGCTACTCTGTGGCAGTTCATACAAGAACATCGGAGTGCAACTGCTGCTTGATGCCATTGTGAATTATTTGCCCGATCCATCATTTGCAGTCCCAAAAGAAGTTTGCAAATTCTACTCAGAGAAGGACACAGTTGCCATGGCTTTTAAGATTGTTCACACGAAGTTTAAGGGCCCTTTAACCTTTGTGAGGATCTATTCTGGACAGCTTGATGCAGGTCAAAGAATTTACATCATGAACAGAGAAATTAACGAGAAGTGTGGTGAACTCCTCCAAGTAAATGCTGATGAATACGTACCGATACAGCAGGCTGGTCAAGGAAGTATTGTTGCGATCTCGGGGCTAAAATACACTACTACAGGCGACACTATAGTCGGCTTGGGATCAACGGGTTCTTTTGTAGTAAACAAAGATTCTACCGTAAAAAAAAACGCTATTCTCTTTGAATTTCAGCCACCTGATCCGGTATACCAGTGTAGAATTGAAGCTTCTTCGCTCGGACAGCAGAAACAACTCGAGCATGCCCTGAAATGTCTTCAGCGTGAGGATCCAAGTCTGGTTGTGATTCACCAGGAATCAACAGGCGAGATACAAATCGCCGGCATGGGCGAACTGCACATCGAGATCGTTCGAGATCGAATCAAGCGGGAGTTCAAGGTTGAGCCTCATCTTGGCCCTCTGCAAATCGCCTACCGTGAAAGGCTGTCACAAAGCATAGCTGGCCTTATGCATGTTCTAGATAAAACTCTCGCTGGCCATAAACACTACGTGGAAGTTGGCCTCGACATCCGTAAGATTCCCAAGACGGACAAAAAGGAACCTTTAATGAAACTACATGTCACAGATGAGAATGGCCTTGGTAAAATTCGCTCATTCCATTTCAAGGCACTCGAAAATGGTGTAAAGCTAACATTGGCTCATGGCCCAATATTGGGCTTCCCACTTTCCGGAGCCCAGATTGTACTAAATCACTTCGTCGTTGCCAATTCCACTAGCCTGCCCATGGTCACGGCTGCAATGGCTCAGTGTATCCAAAACGGACTCAAATCTTCTTCTGAAGTGGTCGAACTGATGGAACCCCATATGGAACTCGAAATTTCAGTTCCGAATGAGTATTTAGGAAAAACACTCTCCGACCTTTCAAGGCGTCGAGCCCAGATCAAAAATATTGGCGAGCGCACTGGAAATCGGATAATTTTCGCTAAATGTCCGCTTTCTGAATTACGGCATTACTCTACAGAGCTACGAACGCTCACTTCCGGACGAGCCACATTCATAATGGAGCTGGATACATATGAAGCTATGAGCACGGCGGAAACCTCGGCCATATTAAGAAAAGCGGCTGGTCTCCAGTAGTAGTGTGATTTGGTGATTTAACAATTAGAATAAGAAGTAAATTATTACAATATTATTATTATTATTATTGTAGAAAGTTTCTACAATACAGGCGTCCACAATACAGTGAATTATATAGTTTGTTATATTGTAGGAATTAATAATAAATATAAATACGTTACAGATCATATTTAATACCTGTTTTCATCCTATAGGAAATAAATTATTGTCCCTTAAATATAGCAGCAATGATATCTACACAAATGTCTTCAGGTTGCAAAATACCATTGGCACATTATCGTCTTAATACAATAAAAGCACGTATTTTCTTTAGAATGGTAAATTTTTGTAATTAACGAGAGCTATTCTAAGAACTGCTTATACAACTTGTTTCAACCGTTTGATTGTCTCAATATTAAAAAATTTGTGTGCCTTACCTATGATTACGTACTAAGAAAGGAGCGTGAGTAAAAGTAATTTTTACAATGTCTAATAAGTATGATAATGTAAAATAATTGAATTGTCTTAAAATGACATATATACATGCAACTTCAACAAAATTCATTGTGAATATAATTGAAAACATGGAACTTGAAATATATACAGAAATCAGTCAAAGATAGAGTTTGAGTACTTCTTTTTGTGAGGGAGTTCTAAGATCGCAATTCTGTTAATTTAAGCTCAAAATCAGAAAAAGGTTATAATTTTGAGAATATAATTTCAATATAAAAATAACAATTTTAACAAGTACAACGAATCACTTCATTTGGTACTTTTAGTTTACATGAAAAAATGCAGTTTTTGTAGCAGGCTACTCTTCGATCACATCCTCGCATAGCTAATGTAATATTATCATGTTATATACCAAAACATATGGACGCAACAATTCTTGTGTGTAACCATACCTTAAATCCCTAAAAGCTAGTGGTTAATATATAATTTACGTGTTAGCAACGAAATCCATTGGATCCTAATACATTTACTTCCACATGCTAGGTCTGAGACGTCCCAATGCTTTCTCATACATTAAAATTCATAAGCTTTGCTTGAACTGCAGAGCTGACATTATATCGCTTTATTTTTTGTATTTTTGTATTAGTGGAGCTTGACAGGCCAAGCCTTCGTTTTGACACCTACTGCTCGTCCAGAAGCTTAGCTGACAGGAGCCGGCAACTAGGTTTTGCTATATTAAGTTAACATTTAGAAAAAAAATCCGTAAAAAGGTTGTATACTTTTCTCTAAAATTACTCTCTTCACTCTGGCCGCAGTGAGAGTCACCTGAGTGTCCGTTGATTCTAACCATTCACCCACAGAGTTGATTATTATAATTACATTATTCACAAACTCTTTTAGAACATATCTGTACAAGGATCTATAATTTCAAGGTATACGCGCAGTGAATCAAATCGTTGGTACATTTTGAAAGTGAACATATTTTATATAAAATTAGCATTTTCACAAACATTTTCGGCTAATTATTGCACCTTGCTACGTTCATTGCATCAGTCACAATCATAAAATAATGCGAAATTTCAAGAACTCGAGAATACGTTTCAAAGCTCGCAAGAAACGTTGCAAAGTGCAGATAATTTTGAGACACAAGATACGCTGAGTGCCGCCGCATATGTGGATACGAGCTTAACCAGAATTGCTTAGTTCGCTGGAGTACAATCTGGAGAAACCCAAATTCAACGCCCGGCTAGCTCAGTCGGTAGAGCATGAGACTCTTAATCTCAGGGTCGTGGGTTCGAGCCCCACGTTGGGCGGGTTACTATTTTGAAGCTTCTCGATTGTTATTGCTATCGCCGCAGAGACGTCGCTAGAGTTTATTAAACCCCTAGCAATATTTAATTTGTGATTTTTCAACTTACCAAAATTTTTTCGAAAAGCAATTTTCGAAAAGAAATTTCGACCGATAAAAATTTTGAAATTTGGCAACGACAAAAAATAGCAGCTTATTACTGTTTTTTTTTTAAAAAAAGAAAGCAGATAAACTTCATTGATATTACACATTTCAACTATCAGTCAGTGTTAAAAATTTGTGCCGTCTCCACTGTGTGAGCCCCATTGAGTATGCCCTTTGAAGTGTGCGCGGGGCAACCTGCATCTCTTTGCTGCGACCATGCCCTCCCGCCACACGGCACCACCATGATCGCCGGCTTGCGGGAGGGTAAACTCATTTACTAGTGGCACTCTCTGCCAATTGGTCTGGGGACTTTACCTAGGGCATCTGAGTTACGAAGAACTCCGCTTGTTGCCCCATAGCAGGCAGAGTAGAAACGACAAAAGGCAGTCACACGATTTGGTTTATAAGGCGCTGTAAGTGCATAGCGCCTCGAGGTTTGGCATTCGGTCCAACATTTTATCAAGTATCACCAGGTTCGAAATAAAATAGTCAAAAAATAGTGCTTTCGTTTGCAGCAGTCGATAGCAGTTTAACGTTGTATAACGAATTGAAGTTGCGACTTGAACATGGACTATCCAAATCAATATAAACAGCGTATATTTCACAGCAGATAAGTAAAATAGTTAAGAGAGAACGACATGTGAGAGTAGTCTGCATGCGCTACCTGGTTATTCGAATGGAACATATTAAGTTTATTGGTTCCAATACGTGTTGTTTCAAAAACTAGGGATAGCATGTACGATCCTGTGTCTTAACAAGCAGCCCTCTAAATGCATCTGAGCTGAGTTTTTACTTTGGAGTCTCATCTAACTTTTATAGGAGACATCTTTTTTAGCAGAGTCAAATACCCCTAACAAATATGTTTAATATACATATTTTCCAATTTTTGCTTATATTGAAGGTTCTGTAACATCACAGAGGCACTTTTTAGCCTCAGTGTAATTCAATTATATACTTCCGGTATATTAAAAACTCAATGTAATTTTCTATCCGTTCGATTATGCGCCTTATCAAAATGTATTGGCTGTAAAAGTTTTACCTTTTTCTTTTAAATATTAAAAAATGCACGCTAGATATTATATCGTATCTGCGCTATGTGAGCTTTTTCAGCCAAATATCGTCTTAGGCTGTTACAAGCGAACTCGGCTGATTTTAAAAGTAACAGTAATTTTTTGACTTTTTGCCCTGTAGCACACAAAATTTAGCTTGTAAATACTTTGGTTATCTAGAACTTCGGAAGTAAAAATCGGTTAAGGTGACCTCAGAAAAAAATCCTTAAGTCTTGAAAATCAACGCTTAGTAGTCTAGCTTTTGCTGTTCGAAGATCACAGCGCTACGGGAATTCATCGAAGATTGGAGACCATATTAAGCAAGGATGCCTTAAGCAAAAGCAGAGTACGTAAATGGTGCAAACGTTTCGACAACGGCGATTAGAGTGTTAAAGACTAGCGTGGAAGCGCCCGATGAGACCCGAAAGACGCCACAATCGACAAGGCCTTTTGCGAAATCAGAACTTAAAGAATAAGGGCTCTGTTAGCCAAAACTAACATTTCACATGCAACGCATTTTAGAATTATAACCTTACTACTGAAAATGCAGACACTGAGTAAAAATTAACTCCAAGCCAATTGGAAATACGTGTGGTAAATTTCACGTACAATCTATGGAACTTACAGTCGCCACAGACGGGGCATGGTTCAATATCTACTGTCAGTTGAAGAGGGACCAAGCGAGAGAAAAATGTTGCCCTGAAAAGAAATCGAGTTCGGCGACAGTGTCGAGTAGGCTCGGACGCAAAATGATGGTAGAAATCGCAATGGATACCAAGAACATCTGCTATCATGATATAATTGTCGAAAATAAAATAATATGCAAAGACCTGTCAGTCGTTGATACAGACATTGGAGCACACGGTCTGCTTACTCGGTGACAACGCCAAATCTCAATGCAATGCTTCAATTATATTTTGGATTGGGCAAATGAATATCTAATGTTGGCATCAACCTTCTTGTTCTCACAATTTAAGTCCATATAATTTCGGAGCTTTCCATACCCTAAAAAAGGCAACTGAAGGGCAAGCGTACTCTATTTTCGATTTACTTTGAAAAGCCATAGATAGGGAAGTTACATCTGGAAAGGCAGTGGGTATATGGCTGTTTAAAAGCGGCTAGAGTACTCGTACAAGCATGGAGAAAGGAAGGGAGAAGATTTCTAGCACTCCATTTTAGAAAACCATCATTCGATCCCAACTACTTCAATATTATTTAATTTCAAAGTCCGTCGAATTCGCTTATAGTAGGTTAAATATTGCTGTCCTCATGACAGTGGATAAGGTATTTGCTTGATATATTGGCAGTAAAATATCAATGCTCAGTTCGTTGATTACCTTAAAATAAACTGATTTGCGCTAATACATTACATCATAATATATTTTGATATGTCATTTTGAAACTTCTTTATTAGAAAAATATACACCATGCATTTTACAGGTTACATTTATACAGTTCTCAAATAAAAAATCGATCCTTATTTTACAATTTAGTATTTATTTTGTAAGTGAAATTATCAGAGTTCTTAAAAAACAATACAATTTAAATAAACGACCACTCTATATATATATATATATTTTTAATTTATAATTGCACGAGCGCTTAAACGGATATTATATTCGCTAATATCTTTTTCTAAATATAACCGTACATTTTTCTCATAACACTATTTCCAGTCATAAAAATGCGCACTTTGCTTCGGTTGGCTATCTGCAAATAGAGCCTAAAGCTCTCGGAACTCTAAACTGATTTTTCACACTTAAATAACCTTTCTTGCAGAAATTTTGTATCATATACGAACATTATTATTTAGTTGGTTAGATACGACCTAAAGATAAACGAATAAACAAAACTTAAGATGATTGTTATAGTAAGCAGCCTTCATTACGTATTCGCTAGTTCTTAAGGTTTTGCACAACATAGTTTATTTCGACCTATCCGTTTCGTTGAGTAATGTCCGGTGTACAGCAACGCTTACTTCTGAAGAAATGCAAGCAACTGAAAGATGTACGTTTTTTTTTATATTTTCATCTTTCTACAGACTACCGATGGGCATTTAGTAGTAATAATATCGATTGCTAATTCAAGGAACAAATGTAAGTATTTATTTATATTTACAAGTATTTTTTCAAATGTAAATCAAAGCTCAATATTCTGTAGCATTTTTTCGAAATCCTCCACATCGTTGTCTTTGTTAAATCGTTTAAGCAGTGATCGAATCTCTTTTACGTTACATTCAAGACTATTACTGTTCGAAGCATAGATGACCTGGTTCGTGTCCGTTGGAACATCGACCATTTTTAAATTTCTGAAATTATCAGCCACTGTTTTATATACATCCTTGCACTTATTTTCGTCGCGACAGGCTAGATTGAGTACAAAGACTCCCTTCGTTCTTAGAAGTCTCTCAACGTTTTTGAGGAATTCTTCTTGCAAGAACGCCTCAGGTGGACACGTAAGTGCGTGTGAGACGTCTTTGCTATCAATATCAAGCCAAATGATATCAAATTTTTCCTTGGACGTTCGCACAAAGTCAAGAGCGTCGCCGCACTCGGTTTCGACATTTTCAACTAGTCCAAAGTGCTTCTTAGCTACATCGATAACTGCTTGATCCAATTCGACGGCCTGCACTTTCCACTTGGCATACTTTGCAGTGTATGACGCCAACATTCCGCCCCCAAGACCAAGCAGTAAAGCGGATCCAGCTTGATTGCCAAAAAAACCTAGAGCTGCCACCATAAATTTATAGTATTCACTTGATAAGTACGTATAGTCGACTCTTGTCTTGTAGACCCGCATCTCCGTTTGGATAACGGATGGCCGATCGAGGAAAATTAGCCGCCGGTAGATTTCGTTGCCGACCTTAACGTCTTCAATAACAAAGTCACCGCTAATCGGACTATAATTCTTCTCTATTAATGTTCGATTATTAGCAGCTTTGCCCGCAGATAGAAACGGGATCAGAGATCCTTGCTTGTAAGACTTGGGCGTTAATTGACGAATGGGAGCCGACAGCTCGTCCTTGATCTCCTCTATGCTGTTATACGTGAAACTACGGCTTAAATGCACAAAAACGACCCGAGACGCTCGGCACTGTTTCGCGGATAGCTTGCGTCCTTCAGTTGTGCCGAAGAGCCATTCGGATTCGCGCCCTTCAGGCACTATAAAACAAGCAAATTTAAGACCGGATTGTCGATCTGCGCCAGGCGTATCTACAATAAAGAGCTCATATTTAGGTTTGTCACTTTCTGCCGAATATAGCTCGGTTCGACATTCTTTGTCAAGCGTAGCATGACATAAATGGTTCCGTAAAAAAGCGTAGCTCTGTTGATCTTTAATATCGGCAAGAAGGGCTTCGACGGAGGAATGCCTAACAGACTTGGCATTGATATTAACCATTGACTCGAAGACATACGGACCAACAGGTAATCGTCTCATTTTAGTAACAACAACAACGTACACAGGCAAGGTAAATTCGTGCCTCGTATCTTCTGCTTCGACACATCGATGAACACGCACTACCCACGTGACATCATCAACCGACTGACTAAAGAAACCAAATAAAACCTGTGATACCTGATTTTGCAGCAGCGTAACACACATGAAACGACCTCCGTGCCGCAAACATCGTGTGATCTCCGACAGGACCTTTTCCACTGTGGTAATATTTTTTTTTGAAAAATTCGGCAATAGTGAATCGATGGTTCCCTTATCAATCACTATATTGAATTCTGAGTCGCTAAACTCCAACTTCGTTGCGTCCATATGACGAAAATCAAGTTCTGGATATTTTTTCTTCATCTGGTTGATGACTATATCCGAGATATCAACGCTAACCACATTCTTGTAGCCACTCTGATGTAGGTCGTACGACATGGCCGAGTTGCCGCAGCCCACGACAAGTATGCGGTCCGATGGCTTGGCATACTTGAAGACTATAGGCGACAGCTGGTGGTACTCACCGTACCATTCGAATGCAGATTCCCGCCGATTGAAAAAGCAGTCCCAGTACTCCTTTGAGGTGAACTCAGAACTCGTTTTTGGTAGGAGCTTTTCCATAACTAAAATGAATAAAGTGGAGAAAATACTTTAGATGTAATAAGTACAATTGAATAAATAGACAGATAATTTTAATACAATCTTATTGAATTCATCTTATGCAATTAGTGCTCAATCAATACTAGCCAACAGTGGCATTACGAATTGGCTTCTCGCTCCATGTTTAGTATAAGTAAGTAAGAACGTAAAAAATAATCGTGTTGTACACAGTCCGATATAGGGTTAAAAAGACTAAGTAACCGAAGAACCACGTTGCTCTCGTCTAAATCGAGAAATAGTATCCGATTGTTTCCCTGAAGCATTTATGACGGATATTGAAGCAAAATCTAATATGGAATACGTGTAGAGAATACGTTGATTATCGTTTGAGAATAATATTAGCTGAGTCCGTAATAAGTTACCAAATATTTGAGTTAGTAAAAGCTGCGATAAGCGACATGACAGGGCGTGAAGCGCGTTATTCCTGTTATCTAAGTTAATAAATAACGTGCTTTTTCTAACATTGTATTCTATGTGGATCCGCAGGCTTGGAAACATGCGGCATTTTAGACATTTTTAGTTTTATTTACCTTAAAAATTATTTACCAAAATTATTTATACCAAAAATTATTTACTTTTGTTCTTCTGCGCACCAAACAATTTACTGCAGTCATCCAATCTTGGTTTCTAGTTATATATATATACATATATATATTTATTACGTTTGCCATTGGCAGCACCAGTAATCGTTAAAGATAGCGAACTCAAATTACGGTTGCTATTAAACAAAGAAAAAAAAAGTGATGCGATACCTGAAGGTAATTACGCTTTAAACTATAAAGACCTTCTGAACGAGACCAGACTATACACACTTATCAGCGCACGCCAAACAAGAACGTAAATATTCGATCTGGCCGCATTTCCTTGCTAATCACAGGATCCTTCAACATTCTAATTTCACTATGACCATCATTCACGTCTGGTTCGATATAGTTGGCCGCCAAAAAATTCCCAGAAACGCCTTAAAAACGTATTTTTACTATACGAAGAACACAGCTTGAAAGCGTACATACAGTCGAGTCAAATCTAAAATACAATAGTTGTTTCTCGCAACACGTTGGTTTTCGTGTACGATCTGATGGTAAAAAAATCACCATCCAACATTGCTTGTGGTACCATTGTGGTACATTTGGTGATTCGGAAATGGTTAGTGGCACGAATGTTATTATATATCGTGATCAGCAGGCTAGATGTGCGCAAAGCCGGCAACGTGTGAATATTTGACTGGCTGTCAATGCATAGTCTTGCCATCTTATAGAACCAAGTGATTTATTGCTGACCGCGTGTAATCGTTTGCGTCATCATACTGCGTTCATATCCATGTAATAATAAATCAGGAAAAGCTACTTGCACTAAAATAAGTGTAATTGTGTTCTGAATCAAGTTGTCGTAGTGTAGTTAGATAAATATTTACAGCGTTATTTGTTGCCAAAGCAATACACAGCTTATTTGTATGCTGATGTCGCTGGAGCATTACCCGGTTTGGCGTCTCTCTCTGTGGGATACGATTCACGTTGGTGATCATTAATCGTCACTTATTAGATCGACGTCCGCTACTCTGTCGCAATTCGTGTGTTTATAGGCAGGTATTCTAATAACTACTCTTGTGAGTGTAAGAAATCAGTATTATGGACTTTACGAACAAAAACATGTATTGTTGAATATTTATCGTTATGAAATTCATGAAAGACATCAGCGTTTTTGAAGAGTTTTTAGGTGGGCAATCTGGATCAGTTGCGATGTATGTCCCGTGAAAACAACAGCTCTTCCCTGGGGTTACTTATTTATTCACAGAGTCCATATTTGTGACTCCTTAACAGCAAAGTCGTATTCGCAGCAAATTTTGTCCTATTCACGGATTTACAGGCTTGTTCGTCATCGGTTTCGTTAGAAGTCAAGCGATTTTAATTACCATGACGACAAAAATGATCCTTCTGTTTGACGTTGACGGCACATTGACCAAGCCGCGAAGTGTTATTACGCCCGTGATGCAGGCCTTTCTCAAAGAAATTAACAAGAAAGTGCCTATTGGCCTGGTGGGAGGATCGGACATGGCCAAAATCGAAGAACAGATGGGTACATGCATAGAAAAGTTTGAATACGTTTTTTCAGAGAACGGGCTAATCGCTTTCAAGAAAGGAAAACAAATTACTGATCAAAGCTTGCTGAAATTTGCCGGAGAAGAAAAATTGCAGAAGATCATAAACTTCTCTCTGAGGTAATCAACAGCACGCCTTGATAGCTGGGCATTTTTTTGTGCTAATGGAATAAAAACTGGCTTTTAGTACTGCTGATTGCACAAGTGTTACTATTCAGAGGTTTCAGCTTTCGTTAGTTTAAATCGAAGTAGTTTGGTTCTTTAAAGGTTAACAATTATATTTTTTAATTAACTCGTGGCCAATTAATTATCTTTACATCGATTAGAAAATACCTGAGCTCTAAGTATAGGCCCTTACCAATGATTTAAATTAGTTTATTCAATATGCAAAATTTTTCCATAGTGATTCAATGCAGCTCTGTGATAAAACAAAATTATAGCGTAAAATCTTCTTTTCCAGACCTCCATGACCTTTTCTATCAAGTTTAGGTAAGAGATTATGAAAAAATGTGAGCAAATGTTTGGTTCTATTATGTAACCTGAACTGGTGCTCAAAACATCCGTGCCTTCTGATGATATTTGCTAAATAATCTCTCCATATACATTAACAAGTGTCCTAATTTTTTTGGTATTTTGTTCAAGGTAATTTAATACATGTGTTTCGTATTTTATGAATATTTCGTAGGCCAATACTGCGAAGTAAGGCGAGATTTACGCCTGCTTTGTCTTCTCGCAATTACATTTAGTCAAGGATACTGGAGAGAATTTTTCGTGATTACAATTGTCGAAAGCATCTCAATGATTTCTTAGCAGTTTCATAGTTAGATTATAACAAATACACTAAATATCAATCTCTTTTACGTAACTTTTCTTAATTTCGTAATTTTTATCTACTCTCTAACCTTTTACAGGTACCTTTCTGAACTAGAACTTCCGCATAAGCGCGGAACGTTCATTGAATTCCGCAAGGGAATGCTTAACGTGTGTCCAGCGGGTAGAAACGTCAATCAAGAAGAACGGGATCACTTTGTTCAATACGATAAAGAGCACAATGTTCGTGCAAAGATGATTGATGCGCTAAAAGAAAACTTTAAGGATTCGGAAATGACCTTTGCTATTGGAGGACAGATTTCTATCGACGTGTTTCCTATTGGTACGGTCCCTTGATTTGTCCTCATCCATCCGTTGAGTTGTCGCTACTGGTTTTTTGTGTCCATATCAATATTCCTTCACCCCTTAAACGGTAGTCCCTTAATATTATGTCTTCTTTTTTTACTACTTTTTTTTTAAATTTATTTTTTATTTATTACTTTATTATTTATTTATTATTATTTATTACTACTTCTAATATTAAATGTACTTGATTTCAAGCATACAGCTATGACATGCTAATAGAATGTAAATTTAATTTTAGGTTGGGACAAGACATACTGCCTGAAAACTCTTGTGGATGAAGGTTTTACTGAAATACATTTTTTTGGAGACAAAACCGCATTTGGCGGCAACGATTATGAAATATTCAATGACCCGCGCACTCAAGGCCACACAGTTGCGGATCCCGACGACACAATGAAGCAAGTCAAGGCTATCTTAGGCATTTAGTAGATCTTCTGGACAGTGTCCTCGTCCTTTAGCTGCATTTCTATTTGCAAATAAAAATGAGCAATTAATAGTCCGTATAACAGTGACGTGATGCACCAGAGCGTCAAACATTTTTGATGTGCCCCCTATAAAAACACTTATATCGGTACAAATTATATACTGTGTATACCGAGCAAGTCATAAATTAATAGAAGAAAAAAATAGTTGTAATATTTTTTTTAGTAGAATGCCGACTATCTCAATAGATTAATCATACTAATTATGCAATGACTAAATATGCATAGGAATACTATTAGTAATGTTGTATTATACATAACGAGAAACATAGAGATCCTACTTCGCGGCCTATTCGTTAAGACGATCATTCCACAGCTGCTTTGAGTCTGTCGCGGACCTCTTCTGGGCTCATAGTGCTCTCAATTAAAACGACCTTTTCACGTGATCGGCTCCCTTTATCTAACGAAACATCACTTTTTCGAAGATCCAATAGTCTCGCTATGAATCTGACAAGTTCAGTGTTGGCCTCACCGTCTACGGGAGGTGCTCCGATCTGCACGTCGACGGCCTCAGCTGTAACACCTGCAAATAAATAGGAAAAGTGACTGAACTGAAGTCACATTCGTAGACTTTAGTCTTATGACGTAGGATTTTATTGAAAATAAGTATGCTAACTCTAAAGACTAGATTACACAGTATGGGCTTCTGAAATTTTCTATGACTATAAAATTTCGTTCAAATAAGAGTTATATTAATAATATAAAGCAATGTATTCAAAATTTCTTCCAAATATCCTTTCCCTATCCAAAAACAGTATTAACAGATTAAGCTATAGATATATAACTGAATTAGTTTATAGCTCATACGTTATCGTCACGTGGTTCAATATAATATACCTGTAATCGCCGACTCTTTGGCGGCTGGTTTGGCGTGAACACGAATGCCTATGATTCCGGGTGATTTTTGAAAAACTGATACTGGTTGTAATATTGCTGTTGTTGTCACTGAAGAACTCTGAAGATCATAGGATAACATATATTGTACATGCTCCACTGCTGGTATACTGAATGTCATATATACTAGTCAAAACCACCGAAATATCGAATGTTTTGCAGCCTTTAAATAAATAATGTACGGCATTTATTAAGTTAAATGAGGTAATGTTGTGATATAGAAGAAAAGTCAATAAGCGTCTTTAGTTTGAGCTTGACAAACTTGTAGGATATAGACAAACAGAAAACGTTTCCAAATATTTTTTCGCAGCAGTAAGAATTGCTACTATAAATGCAAATTTACAATACCATCAAGCGCTGTACTGGATAAAAATAACTTCAGAAAAAATGTACCAAGTCTGTTCGACATTGTTACACTTGCTTTCAAATGGTAGACTTAACGTTTCTGTTTTACTAGTCAGATTCTCGTACCGGTCAACATACTCTATACTCGCACGTCTCGTACTTTTAGCTATTATGTTAACCTAAAATGTCCAATCAAAGTAGACATTTATTTATTTAGTTAATATTTACCCTATCTTAACTGAATATAAACCGATAAGCAAACAACATTTTTACCTAAGGGTTTCCAACAATTCCTTACATAAGTTCCTTTAATGCTATCTTCTTTAAAATGGCGATTAGCAATACGGATTCGCAGGAACAATTTGTATGTTGTAAAACATTTTGTTTTCATTTGTCAAGAAACCAGCAGATTTTTTACCGTAAATAGTAGACCCTTTACGCGCACAGTGTTTACGTTTGTGTCGTTGATGGAACAGCGACTTTTGCTTCCTAACTGGAAACTTGGCCGTTTAAAATATTATTTACTTCTACAATACTAATGTCGAATCGAATACATTGCCGTAACTAGAGGAACATTGTAGACGAAGTAAACTGTTTCCGATCAATTTCATTTTAGCTTTTGCGGTTCAGACAGTGCAGATTAAGTACTGTTATTTTAACAGAGCTATTGCTGGGCATCCTTTAGTTTCTATTTTCGTATTCTAACACGGTACTGCGCGGATTGTTATCTGCCGCTTTACAACATGTTTGGGTTAATTGTTTATGACAAATTCATTAGTAATGTTTCAATTAAAGCATTGGCCATACATTCGTATGCGACCAGTAATTTCGAGTATCACCTTTGCGACAACAGAATGATTCATAATAGTGCAATGGTGCGTAAAGCTCACACACCTTCGATCCACTCGGATTTTTCTTGCTTTTCGCCATTACAAGAAAGGAGTGACTTATTTTTGTGTATTGAAAGTAACCTACATTCAATGAGCAAACAAGCTTAAGCATTTTTCGAATGCCGATTGCATGGGTGCCATCTTTGTTGTTTGTTTTGAGCAGGCACCATATTGCTCTGTTTGGCGCGAAAATGTCGCCGTGCGACCGTTAATACAAGAAGCCTTTATTCAAAGCTCGGATTGAACTTCTTCATCAATTATAGCGCGAAGCAAGTATCCACTCTTTCATCCCTATGTTACAACTTAAAAAATATGATTGTTGCAACTAGCAGAACAGATAAACCTGTTTACCCAACATAATGATTTCTTTAAAGGCATGCCTCTCAAGGCAAAAGCGGTTAGCAATATTAATGCTTATTGCACCGTAAGAAATTTGTTTATTATAGGGAAATTAAGCAAGGTATGGCTGTGCGTCGGAAAACTTGTATTTAAATATATTCGATCGATATCATCTAAATCCTATACCTTCATTACAACTGTCCAGTGTGGTATTGGCAAGGTGCACATTCTTTGCTTATTTTTTAACTTGATTTTATAGTATACAGATCTTTCTGGCCCAATCACGACAATAACGGTTATGAACAAGCTCTAACAAATAGATGCAAGTGCAGTGTTCAGCAATTTCAACAAAAAATCACCTGCAAAACTCCATTTACTTTGAAATGCATTTGATTATTTCTCACCATATGCACCGTATACTCAGAATTTGTACAGCAGTGCAGAATCCAACACATGTATATCACACCCGCTAAATCCGCAACGACAACCTCCGAGCTAGCTAGCTAACTACTACTTGCTTCGCGCGCCACTGTGCAGCCAGCCGTTTAGCTCCCTTGTTGATCGTTAACGACGACATTGCTCATTTTTGTGAGCAACTGAACGGCGAGTAGCGCATATAGTGTGTACGACCCAAGTAGCGACCTCTAACGGTCTATTGACGAAGCTCGTCTTTCTCACAGGGTGCTTGCTACTACTAGGCTCCATCGATTGTTCCGTTTTTCTGGTCGATGATTATTGGAATCAGAGTTGTCGGCGCTACCCTTAGAATGCGTGCAGATCAGCCTGTCTGCAGGGGCAGATTGCTTGCCCGCTCGATAGCTCGCAGCAGCTAACTGCTACTTGTTGTCACCCAGATTCGAACGTACAACAACGGCAAGCAGTCACGGCACGACGACGGCTGCAAGCCATTTCCCATCTCATCTTCTGGTGTCCCGCCATCGTCTCGTTTCTCGACAACTCTGACGAAGAGATAGGCACACAATTATAGAGACACGCGATCGTTCCGTTCGCTGGCTGCCGCTGCTACTGCGGCTATTATTTGTTATCGTTGCTTTACTTTAATTTTGTTAATACGATACACGATGCCGGAATGCTACAGTACGGCAGGGTGCTGATTTTGTCGTAGACAGAGCGCGTCCTCGCTGTGGAGGCAGGATCGTTATAGGTTGCTTAAATCAATAATGTCTTTTCTACTGTCTTAGTTTAACCGTGGTGGAAATGATAGTGGCAGTCGAAAGTGCTATATGCTACTGGTAATACTGGATTGTCGTTGTTGTGCTCGCCTAGAGTATAGTGACGAGTGACCTTCATGGAGTGACGAGTGCTTAGAGAAGTGCCATGGAATAGTGTGACCGGCGTGTGAGTTCAATACCAGTAGCATAAGAATTACAATATTTACATTATTGCAATAATTATTGTTCGGGCTCGCAGTGCGTGAGTGCAGAGCGGAAAAGCGGTTTAGATCCTGCCTCGGTACCGAATTTCGTCAATGCTGAGATGAACTGTAATCCTGTACCGTGCATTCAACAATTCGATTGAACCACTTACCTGGTGCTGGTGTTACATATACAAACAAAGCTGTGCTGTGATGATAAGTGTTTAGCTATCTCTAATAGTTGGTTGTTTTTTGTGTTGTTAGTTTTTGTGTCGTTGATTTCACGCAGCTAAAGTTGAAATTGAGGTTCGTGTCTTCTCATAGGAGTGTTATTCAATGATTTGGTGAAGTGTGATCATCAACACTCTACATCAGAAACATTACCTGTCTTCTTAAGAGACTGTAGCCGTCACCAATAATCAGGTGTTCTGCCGGCAGGTTGCACGAAGAACTTTGCATGTGCGACTAGTATAGCCTATATCGCAAAAGTTGAAAAGGAGAAGCACCATAGACGAAGTGCCATCATTACAAACATTGATATTTAATCGTCGCTCTATGGTTGATCATTCGTAAGAATCCAATGCTAGAAATACTTGTCGAAGAAAGTACCAATGAAAGGGTAGACTGATTTTGTTCAACCAGCGTTGAGGAGCCGCCGTTTGTCAATGGGATACACTCGAATATCGTTTCTGACTGCCATATACGCCTGTGGCCTATACACATAGCTAGTACAAAGAGCGAATAGAGGTGTGTATATATCTTTTATCAGCTCGTCAAAAACAAGTTTCCTTTCCTTTCCAGATGACGTTTTTTTGGGTTGTCAAAACTATTGACGTAACAGACCTTTGCGCGTACGCTGTGTCAAATCTTTTTAACTTGGTAAAACGACACTATTAAGCGAAAAGATTGGAACCTTCCTACCGATGTCTAGGTCGAACCTGCAGAATCAAGAAAATCACCGCATTTATAACAGCATAAGAAAATAGGAAAACGATATAGCTAGTGCGACCAACTCTATGGTTAACATTGTTTTTGTAAAATTCGATATATGTCGCTATTGTTTGTGCAGTGTGCGAATCAAAAATACGTTTCAAAATTTAGGTGTATAGCCATGGACCTCGTTTCTGTCAAAGAAACGGACATATATTAAGAATAGGAAAAAGTGGCTGATTAATAGCGAAAATCATTTCCACTCGCAGTGACTACTGAGCGTGGAGCAGTGTTCATAGATAAATAGAGCACCACCTGCGGTCTTCGCTCTGCGTCTGTTTCGCTATTAAATATATTTGATTTTACTTTTGTGGAAATAAAACGTCAATTTCATTTATAATAGAGATTGCATCGAGTAACGGCCAATTATTTCCTAATAGCTTTTTTCCTTGTATTTTAATCGCTTTTTTTTTACAACATCGCTTGAGTACACTTCACGCATCACCATTTTACATAAATATTCATTTGTAAATTTTATGATATATCTGCGCGGAAATGTTGGTTCCTGCCTCGGCGTTTATAAACGATGGTGCAGCGCTGTCTTCAAGTATGGAAAAAATGCCTAGAAGCTGCTTGATGGGGAAAAATCATCATTCAATTTTGTTTCATGTGTTTATCGTTTAGAGCACAATCACAGCCGGTGGCTGATCGGAGCCATGTGTTGATGTTACCGCTGCTGTTGTTGGATCTCGGCGTGGTAGTCACTGCGTTATAATGTTGTTCTATGCATAAAGGCACACGCAACGTGCTTGTTAGTAAGAGCGCAACAAATGTACCATGTTTCTTAGTTTTTTCACTAGAGGTAGAATTGTGATACTGAAATTTCGACGTTTGTTTAACCAACGGCTCAAACGTGGTCCGTCGATTCCCCGTAGCGCTCATGCTGCAAGTCCGCCTGATGCCTCTCCGCGTTGTTCAGCGCGGCTATCTGTCCACGTCGCTCGTCTGTGGTTCGCTCCGTCTCGCTTGATTGGAGACAAACACAAATAGGATAGTAATGGCGGCGGCAGCAACAGCGGCGGCGCAGAGACATACAACGTTTTAATCAGAAAAAGCCGGTTCATCGTATTGGCCGTTGCCTGCTCGGCTTGATGGAAGACGGCCACCAAAGAGTGCAGAAAGGGCGGCAGTCGTCCATCAGGAGCACCAGCAGTTTGCATGAGACAACGGCCATAACTGCACCAGCCATGACGTTGGGCTAGCACATCTCCTGTGGTCTATGTACATTGGTACACACTTTGCTAATGTGGCTAGCGTCGTTTCAATTTCTGTCGTAGAGGGTGGGTTGCATCAAAGAAACGACGATTGGGGAAGGGGACAAAGGTGTTTAGACAGTTGGGGCAATGCAGTCTGTCAGGAACGAAAAGTCAATCATATTTCGCAACAGGCAGTTGAACTGGGGTTAAACCCTTATATTGTTTGATTTTGTAACTGGTCAGTTACACTACAATCACACAAGTATACAAGCGTACTGGTAGGTATTTATGTACTGTAAACGCAAAAAGGATAAATCCTAAACGCGGATGTTCATTATAGTATCGAACAGAAATAGCAGTCAGGTTGAAGCGCGATAAAGAATTATTAAGAACTCATGGATTACACTATAGCAGCTCATTTACGTATTGCCAATTTGAATAATTTAAAAATACATAATACGACAACAAAACACCATACATGCGATCTTAAAAAGTTCCAGGTAGTTCAATTTATAGTGCATCATGTCTGTGACGCTATTTTTTCATAGTGCGACGAGTTTTTTTTATTACTTCTTACAAACGGCTAAACAACGATCAAGCTTTTCCGTTGATAGGCAGAGAACTAACACCATGGCTTAGCGATACTTCTGAACACACGCAGTACTTGCTATAATGAAATGCGTCTGGGGGAACACTTTCAAACTGACAAATACGTGAGTCATCGTCAGCAGGAAGTGATGTGGAAAAATTCGCTTATTGACTACCATATGCGGAATACGTTTTCTCATATATAATATATATTTACTAGCATGGTGGCGACTTGAACGACTGAAGTACTGCTGGCTTCTGATGTTTATCAGTGTTATCATAAACAAAAAACGTTCCCTTCAGAAGCGACATATTTTTGTATTATGGTGTAAATCGTCGGAATTGAACAGATGAATAATATGCGTTCTCGCTGTGTACAAAGACGAATAATGGGAAGTAATGTCCGCCAAATGTGGAGCCTGTTTGGTCCTTCTAATTTGACCCAAACGATAATACTGAGTGCTTGGGACATAGATACCGTCTAGTATATTCATCTCGTTGTGTTGAATATGTCGTAGAAACAGACTCATTGCTAATTTTCAATATCAAATTACTTTGTTGTTTCAAAGCTCTTTTTTCGTAAAATCCTTTTCATTACATGAGTTGTTCTAATCGTTTGGTCTCCTGTTAATTAAACGAAATCCTGCACCAACGGTATACCGCCTATAAAGATTCCGTTCACATATGTTTCTTTATGTTCATTTACGCTCGAACTACCAACCCGTATGGTTGCCTTGCTCAATATGACGATAATAATAAAAAAAAAAACATCAAGAAACAAACGATCTTTTAGTTTACATCTTTCCGAGCTAAATGGTTGACGTTTTTCTTATATTTTTTTGTTGATGTTCGAAGATTTAGATGTTTCAGAGCGGCAGAATTTTTCCTGCACTCTAAGGGATCTTGCAGCATTCTGCTGTAGAACGTCAGTTCTGAGATATCGTCGTATCCCCTGATATGATCACAGGCGAATTTTGGTCAACCCTCGCTACAATCTCTGTAGTATCATTCCACTCAGGAGCAAGTTGAATTCGGTGAAAGGACTGGATTTCTAAGGGGGGCTGTGGTAAAACGTAATTTCATGGTATTACGCCGCTGCTAGTTCCAAATAGTCATCGTAGGCCCACTTAATATTGAGTTTGTTCTGCTTGAGGAATCAAATTTCTCCCTTCCGATTTCGTCGCTTGGACGGAACGCGTTAGGTCAGCCTGTGTTCATAATCACACGCTGACAATGACAAGCTAGCGCATCTTGGCTCTATTTCTACAGGAAACAATTTCGCCATGTGGCAGTATTATCCTACCCGAATAAGAAAAACACGGTTATTATTTTCGGTCATACCATTTCTTATATTTGACATAGATGATTAGTACGTCGCATGTGACAGCAACAAGAGCACATAATTTTGTATGGGTTTATGTATTCCGCATGCATTGTTACCTTTGTATGTGCGGCCTCGTTTTTTTGTGTTCGATTCTCAAATCCAAAATTACGTACGTTTGCCCATAGAAGAAAAGCGTATAACCGTTGTACGCACAAGGGCTTTTTATTCTATGAAATTTTTTTCCTCCACTCTGATTTCTGACCAGGGACAGCATAGCTTCTTGTTTTTGCATTTATCGATTTTTTTAACTCTTAAAAAAACTTGTAGTTTAGGTTTCTAAATATATGTATATATCACAAAATCTGCAAGACTCAGCCTACCGGGAACGGTATTGCCCTAGAATCTGCCAAACACAAAAAAGCACGCACACTGCAATCAACAGGGGTGCCAGCTGCGAAAGGGTGTTCGAAGCAAACAGAAAGAGTAATTCAGTTAGAACTCAGTTTCATAAAGTCTGTGAGTCAGTCTGTACTAAAAAGTATCCAAGGTCAGCTAACTTTCCAGCAAAATACCAAACTACGCTTGACTGTGCGTGTGGAGTCGCTATAAAGGTGATAGTTCTCCTGGTAGCCTTTTAATAGCGCGTAGTACCTCTCTTCTATAAATGTCCTGTTTAATCATCGCTGGCACTACACTTTCACAGGGACTCGTATTATACGATCGTCACAGTGCGTCGTTGTTGGTAACACTACCGTTGCCGCTGTACGACTGTTCATCTCGTTGTATCGGTATATAGATCATTGCCACATGTGCGCGCTATGGTTTCATGTTTTTCGCCTGATGCGCTATATTGTCCCGGTGCTCTCTCTTGCAGGAACTCTTTCGTTCTACCGCCAGATCTCCTTTCTACTGCTAGGACTGGTGCTATTACTACTGCTTGTGCTACCCCAACTAAGGTATCGCTGATCACGGCCGTCGGCGACGACCACCAACTGCGTCTTCACTACGCGACGCCCTGCGAGCAGCTCGTGCCGCATTGCACAATCAGTCGATTAAATCTTGCCTTCTCCACAATTTCCTCACGGTATCCAGTCCTTGCCACCACAGTATTCAAAACGTCTTCGTTCTTCCAGGCAACGAGTACCGAATAGGTTGCCCGTCAACGTTTTTGTTACGCTGAAATTCGCTCCACGAGAATTCCATCCACCCTTAACGATATTATGTTATTAGAGCATACGATGACGATGTAACGCAAAAGGCTCTTTTGCCACTGTTCGGTGGTTTGCTTGAACGTCAACTGCTGCCAACTCGTGATTGTTGCGTTAGTGATACTACCGTTGCTGCTTCGGACGCATTCGCAAGGGTTTGTATAGTATCGAGTACAGCGACAATCGTAGATAGTCGGCGTTTTTATCTAGTTCGCGTATGCACTCATTATTTCTCTGATGTTTTCATTCGCACTTCTTTTGCTTTCCCTTTCTGTTTGTTTGTCGACAATCGAACTCATCGGTGTGGGTGTCTATACATGTGGGCCGGAGTCGGCGGGATCATGCTTACGCCGGTGGGAACTGGCTTCTGTTCGGGTTTACTTTCTGGAAGCAAGTTATTCGGTCGTTCTCAGCTGTTGGGGATATTATGCATAACAACGCGAAACGAATTGATCGTCACAACGGTATAGGTTGTTGGTTGTCGACTGCATCCTGCCGATATTTCCTCTTCGCTAATTCGTGCGCGATCTAGGTAATAAATAAGCGTTACAAGAACCAATTTCTTAACACTACAGTAATGACTGACCGCTTTGTAGCGACGGAAACCGTATTTGTACAAACGGTATTGGTATTCACAGATTTAATGGGAGAATTTGTTTGGGGCATGGGGGATGTTATGTCGCATATAATTTTTTTTTGGATATACAACGGTTACTCCTATGTAATGCGAATTTGAGGGTTTGTAGATCAGGTTGACACTGAATAGGACCAAAGGCAAAACACTGCTCGTTAAGATGAGCGAAAAATAAAGCGATGAAATATGAATTTTATATAGATTTACAGTTACAAAAAAGCCATTGTTTCAACCCCTAGCCTAAACAAGCCTATGCAATTTCTATTAACCTACACCTCGTTATAACAGGTATAACATGACAAGCAGAAAAGTAGATGCAAAATTATTATTATTGAAATGGAAGGACTGTTTGCAGAACAATTCAAGACATCTCTAGATCTACTGAAAGCTATAATAATTGAATGATAGAACCTATTCTTTTATGTGCGTGCAACGCCATGATGCCTTTGACACAATGACTGCGATCAAGCACGCAGTTTTGCTCAATCCTGTATGGTAACAGGATCAAACATTAATGATTAAATAGATGTACCGCTGTGGGCTGATCTGTCTATAGTCTACACCAACGACTGGTCGACGCAAACACAGATAACAAACATACAAGGCTGCTTAACACTGCGTGCCACAATCGAGTAGACCACATACATTAACTAGTCAGAATGATGTCACATGTTACATAATTTCGTTAAATAAAACGATTCTCTATTCGTTTAATGACTGTGCGTCGTATGTAGATTATGGTTTGCTCTAGCTGAGCTACTTTGGATTTATTTGATATAGACCGCAGATTCGATCTGTGTATCTCAATGTGGTGGCGACAGATGATTGTCGTTGTCGTCTGCTCTATTTAGTCTATATTCACGGTTTCGTCTAGAAAACTCTAGGGATAGATTTAGCTATCGTTGCCCAGAGAGATATACCAGGTCCTGACGCACTATTCTAATGTTTGTTTACCTCCTTTAGATGTACTGTTTATAAAGAAATGAAACCAACTATAGCTCGCATGAGTATAAGCAGGCGTTTGTAGAACTGGTTGATGAGATTCTTAAGATATGGATCCTGTTTATTTTTTCGTTTTTTTTCTATTTTTAGTTTGTGAATTATGATGAAATATGTAGATATGTATGTATCTAGATACTTCAAAAGTTACAAAGTTGATTTCCTATATAGATGCTACGCTTGATTTTTACAAAATCATTACAACTAAATGTGAGACCATCGATCCGTTGATTTTTTTCTAAAGGGTAATGCTCTCTCTCTCTCTCTCTCTCTCTCTTATTTTTGTATTTGGTATCTATAATATTGATTTAGTTTTCTTTTTATTTTTAATACCAGACTGCTTTCTTGGGAAAACGTCATTAGTATATGCAAGCTGAACCTTCACTGTGCTTGCCTCTCGTTCTTATTGGCAAATTTTTTTTTTTAACACAGAATTATACTACCTGTGCTTGCTTATTTCAGTAGCTTCTCTTATCGTGGTAAAAGCCGATGGTTTTGTTAATCACCACTAAATGTTCCATTGATGCCCGGTCCTGTGTGGGTTCGGCATCGACCACAGAAGTTCCTGTGGCCATCACTGCTGGTGTTGGCGACGATGTTTGTACCTGCACCAACACGCACTCGGTAGCTTTTCGTCTCATGGCAAAATTGTAGTTAAGCCGACCTCTATTATTCGGTGTGCATGCCTATTTAGACAGTGACATAGGACAGTCAACAGTTGAATCGGCACGTTTCATAAAAATGATGACGCTTAGTAAACAAGCAAGCCGAGCCTAGAGGAGGCCAAGCAACGATACCCGTATCACTGGCACTACCACTGCAGTTCGGTAACGGTAGTAAAAACTGAATTACCATCCGGCTACAGTTGCTCTTCTGATATCTGTCTGTCGAACGGTACGGCGGGACGACAACTCTTTTGTCTTTCGTCTCGTTCCCTAGTACTTGATAGGTTTGTTTGCGAGGCCTGGCGTTTACCGAGTCCGCTAGCTCTACATCCAGCACGGCCGCCCGCTGGCTAAACGACTGGTCAAGTTAGTTTTCCCGTTCCGCCAACGCTACATCAGTTTCGTATACGTTGTTGACTCTCGGAGGCTCAACTCAGTGAATTTAGAGTAGTCGAATGAGGAACTAGAAGGGTCCTTACGAAAAGGGACTGGATTTTTTTTAAACACTTAAAGACTTGTCTTCCTGACGACAACGCCTAAAGGCAGTTTGCTTGTATCGTGCAACTGACAAG
The DNA here is from genome assembly GCF_002443255.2 of Varroa destructor. Taxonomy (NCBI): domain Eukaryota; kingdom Metazoa; phylum Arthropoda; class Arachnida; order Mesostigmata; family Varroidae; genus Varroa; species Varroa destructor. Next base: position 23,545,547 of record NW_019211460.1, read on the forward strand.
TGGACACCATATATAAAAGAAAACACGTCTTAAAGCGAAAGCGAAAAGATACATATGCGCATAAAAATTCTTGTCGAATATTATGCGCAGAAAATCGTTGCAATTTAGAGACTAGCTTCTGTGGTTCCTTGTAGCGATTACTGAATGAGTGTTGTAGTTTTGATCCCATTTGCTCAGTACTGGGTTACAGTAAAATAAAAATACTTAAGTCAGATAGCATGTTTTCTAAATTAGGTAATGATCGTTCTTAGGTTTGTATCTATTATATAATATTATCAAATAATCTACAAATAGTTCGCATTTTCTTTACTAAGCGTACTTTATACAAGTGTGTTCTAAAAGTCTCTGATAGAGAAAAATGGAATGCGGGCCACCATATGGCGAAACTTGTTACCTGATTGTGCCCTTATCGCCAACACGACAATGACTCGATTGTTAAAAAAACTTAAATAATTTTAAGTAGATGCTGCATCGGCTGTTTCAATATAAACACGGCACACTTTGTTTCAAAATACACTTATTCGTTGTGGAGGTTGTTCCATGTGGAGGTTGCTGTCGTGACAGCCTGTAGTATCTTCGTATGCGAAAATACTAATCATTTTGATCATAAACGGTCCGCCTATCCCTAAATGCGTTTACAATGTTATGTTATGTAATTCTATCGGTCATCATGAATCCATGGCGAAACGCTTTAACATTATAAAACTTTTCTTCTATATGTGGTGTCCCTAGTGACCTAGGTGCCTAGTGACCTAAGGAATCATTACTTTTGTTTTAAAGCACTCAGCTAAACATGATCAATACAGATGTTAAAATATAATAACCGAGAAATATCTGTAACATATTTATAGAGTCTGCAGAAAAATCATCCGTGGAGATATAGGAAGCATGCCTCGACCGACGCAGAGACATGGCATGATGTCCTAACTTTAGTTGTTTTTTCCTGAAACGCAACCCTGGGATATTACTAACCAGATATGTTTTCAGATCTTTAATGGTTGGCGTTTCGACGCTAACAAAGACTGGAGGGCTAAAATGTTAGTAGGTAAAACTGAGATACAATATAACAGTGAGGTGGACAATGCGCCGGGTTCTTAACTCAAAGTCCTGACTCTTAGCTGAAGCTTAATATTTTCATAAAATCTTATGCATAAAATCGTACTTGTTAGAAGCGAAGTAACTGATGTGAACGAGTAAAATTCTAGTATACTGAACTTCTCTAATTCCTTTTTAATATCAGGAGAGTAACCAGATTAGGAAACATTTGTTGTTTTTTAGTTTCTTGAAGTCACTTGGTCGAAAATTTCGGTGAGGTGCTAATAAAAACAAAGTACTGTAGAGCCAATCTTCTACTATATATA
>NW_019211460.1:23547007-23553481 GCF_002443255.2 Varroa destructor
TATATATATATTGTGTATAAGATTAAATATTTAGTTGAAATAAAAGACCACTATTTCGCTTGACGTGGACAGTCGTATCATGAGTAGTAGTAATGTCTGTTGAGGAACAAATTGACGGGGTTTATATTTCTGTATTATTGGCTACCAGCATAAATGCCTGATGTTCTTATAGCCGCGTACTTAATAGCATATTGCTAATCTTTCGAGGTGGAGCTATTATCGTTCACTGTTATCACAAACTATAACAAGTTGCACAGGTCAGCGTCATTTCAGTCCCACTCCAAGCCAATGAAGGCGCAGTTAGTACGTCTGTATATTCTATTGTAATAGTAAACTAAGCATAACACGAGGTCGTACTGTGCTGTCTGCTCATCTGGAAATGATGCTCTCATGCTTTGACGGCCTGAGTCCGCCGGTCTTCAGTGCTCTTCCCCGTACTAAGCGCGAGTCGGTGATGCTGGTGGGCGTAGTTCAACAAAGAATACATACCCACACAAGCTGATTAAGTAGAACTACGGAAGTATTTCCGTTTGCGAAGCTTTATCTCAAGATGGCGGTATATGCAAAAAACGCAGGCGGAATCAACAAAATCAGTCGAAACAGACCCTTGTGGTTTTACGACAGGATCAAACTGGCATCGTTGTCAGGTTTCTTGAGTCCTTAGTTCTCTTTTTCTCTTTATGTGACAGTTCACAGTTTTGTCGAAGCATTATTTACAGAGTTATGTGAATATCGGTCGAATAATACCTACCTGTAAATCTGCGGTGTGTCCGGTCTGACAGTTAGTTGTTTATGAATGTTAGATTCTGAAATGTTATATGTATTGCAAAAACTTATGTCCTCTCAGTACCCTTCGTGCCGTTACACATCCGTCGTAACAGCCGGACGGAAACTTTTCCGGCTTCGTCTTACTTGCGAATGGTTTCGTCTTTCGAGGAAAGACTTGTGTTTTTTGTGCTAGTCTGATTAATATTGTTATTACTGTCTGTTCAAGGATTGGGTCGGCTTGATATTGTTGCTATTTGATTCACTGAAACATGGGTGTTGACTAAAGTAACTGACCGTGTGAGCAGAATAATTTAAATCGGTTGCTCATTAACTATTGGACTGCTGTTGAGGGACTATTTTGTGTGCATATCATATCTGTCTGATGCAAGAGGCTTAAACTATCGTTGGACCACTGTGGGAATCAGTTCTCCAGAGAAAGCAAACGTGCTTTCCACGGAGACGTGTTGTTCAGTAGAAGGCGGTAGAAACGTATAATTTTTACTAACGTATTAAGGGAATTCGGTGAAATCATGAGCGATAGTCAGACGCGCGGCCGACTAAGATGGCACAGACGCCAAAAATGGGAACACTGAATCGGATAATGTGATACTGCAGTTGCTAAGGGATAGCTAAGAGACACAGGTACCGGCACAGGTCGGCGTCAGCGTTCGGGCTGAGCACATTACTGCGTCATATATAATTTTGCAAGAGATAGATAGAAACAATTTCCATAGGAAAAAAGTTTTTTTTTTTCAAATTTACTTGTTTGTTTATAATTATTTAGACTAGCCTTACTATATTATTAGCAAGATGGGGACATATCCGTCTGTGTTGTTTCGTTATTTATTATAATAGTTAACTTTGATGACATTGCACCTAATAGGCCTTAATTACCATCTCGACTTCCGATGTCGATAAAATTTATTTCATAGTTAAACAATATGTATACGATCTCTTATCGTTGTTTCGTTCCGGATAAACGATGCGTCATATTCTATTTATGCGGGAAAAACAGAGTCAAATTGAACAAATGAAACAACAAGCGCCACTGTTTGCGAGCCCAGCCACAGCTGCTAAATGCGAATTGGTCGGACTTAGGTGTAGCTTAAACAGAAAGCTACGCTAAACGCAAGTAATAAGTTGCAAATATGGTAGGTCAGATCATCAGTATTACTCAGATCGGAAGAAAAAATAAATTTGAGTTCATCCTAAGCTATTATTTTGATTTTTTAATGGTGTTGAGATCGTAGGATATCGTAACGCTGCGTCCCTATAGCGTATATTGTTTTTTTTATCAGACAGAATACTGGCCAAGCTTATTCTAGCTGTGCTTCTATTTTTACGCAGAGTTACTGTAGACAGCCCCGGAAGAGTGATTAGCGAACTAGTTATAATGGAGAATTTTGCGAATCCTGTTTGCTTGCGGATGCAGAATAGCTACACTCGAACGTAGTAACTCTTGCTGCAGTTTGTCGAGAACCTCTGATTCGTTGCCACGCGGCCTAATTAACAGAGTTTTCAAAGCGCTTTCTTGACTTACATCTCTTTGAAGGCAACAAAAATGGCTTCCAGAGAATAACCTAATCACGCGGCCTGTTTGGCTGCCTCCGACGGGCGGGTATAACACAGTCGGCTTGTTAACAACTAAATATTATACTAGCAGCAATTTTCGATGTTTGCACTCGTTGCGTCTCACAGCCAGTTCAGCTTAATGGCACTCTGTTTATCTAATTATCTATATTTGCAAAAAGAACCCCTAATGGTTGATCTTGAGCGGTTTGGTCTGCTTGCGGCTTCTATTCTGCAGGCATCACTATACAATTAATAAGCAGGACGTACCTTTGTCGGGACGACACTTCGTCTACGGCTTCGCCCATTTTCGCGACAGCAGCAGTGGCGGGGTGCGCGGTGCTTGTGGCTGTAGTAGCTGCTCGACACTTTCCTAGACAGGACATCAGTGTCGTAGCATCTTCTCAGCTGAAACCCGTTCGACCCAGGATTCGAAGGCTAGAGCTTTTGCGCGAAAGTCGAAGTACAACCGACTGTGGTAGTAGTAGTGCTAATAGCTCGGAGTAGACAGGTTCAGCTAGATAACGAGCGAAGGGTAGGCAAAGCGCCTGTTGACCTATGGGCATGTTACCTACGCGGAGCAGCAAGGCCGAACTCCAATTTTGTAACGAAATGCGCCAACTGCTAACGTTATCTTAGCCGCGTATAGCGTACAGACAGAATGACTGTCATGGTGACGATATAGGTTTGGCCGATAGCGACTGTTCGCCAAGCGATATTCCAGGTCGTATTTCGTTGGTGGATCGCAGGCTGTTCATGCAAACAAGTTCGCGCACAGGGGCTAAACTTGCGTGAAGCGCTAGAGGAAGAGTAGTAGGTAAGCAATACACGAAGGTTCGGCAGGCCTACCGTGACTTGCACAAACTTGCGTAGGCAGCAAGAGAAGAAGAACCTCAAAAGGGAAGAAACTGGAAGTTTTTGTTGAAGGGGTCAAACACTAGGGCGACGGCAAAGGAAAATATATGAAGTCAGACCACTGCTTGTTCCGCTGCCATTGGCTTGGGTGCAGACGACGAGCAGCCGCAGTACGAAAACTATGAAGAGAAATGATGGATTCAGGCAGTGCCAGGAAGTGTAGGGGAATAGCTGGCACAGGCCACATAGCACAGATAGAACGACGAAGTTACTTCCTTCGATAGAGAGACAGGGAAGGTATTCTAGATCACAAGAAGAAAGTGTAATAGGAATGGTCCGAAAGAATGAAAAACAGGGCGGAATAAAGGTTCGCCGAAGGGCATCATTGTTGTGTTTCAGAATACGAACAATGCCGCAGTTGCTTGTGGGGCCAAGGCCACGGGTATCCCGACAGAAAACTATACTCGAATCTGTCCTTGTTGCCGGTTAAATCTAGTACTGCTGCCGGGGTCTTCTTGAAAGATTCAAATAGAGCGAGCACAAGTAGGGCCGAAAAAAACGCTTATAGCAAGCTACTTGTGAGCAATACATTGCGCAATTTAACTGTTTACTATACTTAACCAAAGTTATATATCTAGATTGCGCATTATCTGACCTCGTTTTTTCCGTCGACAGTGTTGCCCGCAGAATTTGAAAGCTTACGGTAGCATCGGAAAATGTAGATTTGCAGAACGAAACACGTGCTGTTTACCATTGCCTTAATACCTTCCCGCTATTTTAATTTTCTTAGCAAGTTGGATCTTCCTGATACTGAGGTTAGGCAAGCTCGTTTTTTTCTACTATGGTATATTATTGCCATGCCGCTGTAGAGGTAGGTTGAGGAAAAACTCAGATAAGCTTAATAAAATCCGTCAATAGATAGATAGCAAACACTACATGAAAAGAATAGAACATAGTATTCCACATCCGGACTGACATTCCGTATCGCAAGCTTGCCCTTCGTGGATTTCGGCAGAGGACTAAAAGGGCGCGATTATACTGCTGGCCCCTCTTGCATGACCCTCGTAATAATATCTCACGAGGCAGATACGGTATAATTCAGTCTATAAGGAAGTAATAGTTAAAGATCAGCCATAGGTTCAAACAACCAGAAAAAACCCTCGTATCTGTTGCTTATCTTGTGGTTTTAACTCGATCTTTCTCATAACTTCAACAAAGTTGAAAAACCAAACCTAATCTTACTACACATGTAGAAAGAGGTATACACCGATGGCAAACTTTGAACTACTACAATCGTGCAAATCACCGCGACAAGATCTAAGATTGTCAGGACCCCGCATCTAAGATTATTCAATAGAACCAACATAATCAAACGGAAGTACTAAGACGAAAAAAATCAGAAGATCTTCAAACATGCGCTTCGCCGTAGAAGTATATCAATACAACTCTATGTTCAGATTCTGCTTTGTCTTGTCCACATATTTATGCTGAGAAGTCTCTGCAGGAGACCAGCGCACACAAACGACGATGCGAGGTAGATAGCAGCAATTTTCAAAATATCCGTATCTATAACCTTGTCACATGAATAAAAAAAAAAACCCAAAATCAGTTAAACGAGTTAGGACTCGGAAAAACCTACGTGTTACATAAATGATGGTTTAAGACTCAAGCATTCGAAGTTGGAAACCTATTCTTATCCTGCGACTGGGCTTTTTGTTAATCGACAACTGTTTGTTTCGAGATTTAAACAGTGTTTGGAAATGTTTCAAGAAAAAGATTTAAACATCAGAAAGATTCAAAAGACCGTATACACTCCCCTTGTTGAATCCCCGTAGTTTAGTGTTTTATAAAAGCGGATAAAAGAAATCTTCGTTGGAATGATGATAGTCGTTAGTAGTAATAGTAAATAGATAATAATTTTCATACGTTATATATTGTATACAACTTTTGTATATTACTTTATTATACATTTTTATAAATATATTCTTTGCATAAAAGGGTCACAAAGTCTGTACAGAGCAGCCAGCACGTACAAGCGGCGAATACCATACGAAGGCGGGCGCAGGTCTCAGAGTGAACAGTTTTAGACGTATTTCTCTATCGTCGTACGCTGGCGCTGTTAACTCACGCTGAGGTGCAGTAGCACCGTAAGTGGAACTTGTCACGCTTTCAGCGATGGCTGATGTAGCTGCTGGAAGGACTACGCAGACAATGTCTAACAAAGGTCGACGGAGGCGCATAGTTAGGCTTGCGGAGGCGCTTTGCTAATACAACGGTCCTTTTTGGATACATATATCTATGGAATTAAAGAGGCAATTATGCCGCATAAGGATGATACATAAACTATTTGATGAATACACGTATGCATATATAGACCGATGCTATAACCCGCATGTTATATTCTTTCGACGTTCTCATAGGTGAAGGTATCGCGTATCTACGCTCTGCTATTTACTCTTACGATTCTCTAAGCAGGAATTTGTGGATAACAGTCACTTGTTCCTTTACGTTCTTGGATTACCTTGCAGAATAAAAAGTCTGCTGCAGTCCCTGTTTTAGGACCACCATGGAGATTCGACCTTCAGAGTCGCCGATATACGTAAGTATTTTTTAATCAACGGTGCGTCTTTCTGCACTTTTGTTTATTCAATTTTCCAAGTAACGTTGGATAATAAATATGATCCTGGATATAGTTGCATGGCTGAAGATCGCATTAAGTACATTGACATTGAGCCTGGATGCTTTATTGAGTCGAGTAGAAAAAAATATTAAGCACAGGGGGAGTGCAGTTCTGAGCCTCGTCAGATTTTGAACGCACTATTATCCTACAAACGTACGACACATTTGTTTGTTTAAATGTCGGACTCATCTAATAGTCGGCTATGCTTTTTTTTTTATAGCTGCCATATTTCTCGAACATCACACTCTGTAATAACATATGGTGCGAGTATGCCTAGCACCATGTGTTATTACAGAGTGTGACTGTCCGGTGGCCTGTGTCTGTAATGCAGACATATTCGGGCTCGATAGGACGGAGATTTTTTATTCTTTAATATTATTAAGAAATGCTTGTGTTTATCATGGTCATGACGGGCACAGTAATGCCAGTAATTGAAATGTAACTACGCATAACTACGACCGGCTATGTATGTTTGCTGAGATTTTCTGTAACATGGGGATGTGTTATATATGATTGATTTTTCGTTGCGTGGCTTCGACCTTGCTATCGGGCATGCGAACGTGGAATGGCGCTGTAAAATATACAGGCATATGCATACTTAT